>NW_009930768.1:0-9872 GCF_000696875.1 Nestor notabilis
TAAATGCTTATCACAAATATGATTAAATACATTCTGGTCATATCTGCTGTTATCTCAACCCTTCATGCCCCACGTTGGGTGCCACAAGAAACTGTCGTGGTTTAAGCCCAGCCGGCAACTTGGAACCACGCAGCCGCTCGCTCACTCCCCCCGCCTCTTCCTTCCTCCCCCGCTCCTGGAGGGATGGGGAGGAGAATCGGAGGAATGTAACTCCCACGGGTTGAGATAACAGCACTCCAGTAACTAAGGTATAATACAAACCCACTACTGCTACCACCAATAATAATGATAAGAGAAATAACAAGGGGAGAGGACACAACCGCTCACCACCCACCAACCGATACCCAGCCTGACCCAAGCAGCGATCTGGGCCTTCTGGGTAACTCTCCACAGTTTATATACTGGGCATGACGTGCTGTGGTATGGAATACCCCTTTGGCCAGTTTGGGTCAGGTGTCCTGTCTCTGCTTCCTCCCGGCTTCCCCTTCTCCCTGACAGAGCATGAGACTGAGAAAAGTCCTTGGTCAGAGTAAACATTACTTAGCAACAACTAAAAACATCGGTGTTATCAGCACTGTTCCCAGGCTGAAAGTCAAAAACACAGCACAGGTCACCTTTTCAACTTCTCTAGGAAAAGACTGATCACATTAGGACTTGAGGCATCCTGGAACAAAATAGGAGGAACTTAATGTTGACAAGTTCATTTATCTTTTGACAAATTCTATCAATGAAAATTTTAACAGTAAAGGTGATTGCTCATTGAAAGTAAGTCTTCATATTTTGCTTTGTTTGGTTTTTTTGGTTTGTACCCAGTGACTGTACAGAATTTAAATGCCAACTGTGAAATACACAGAGTTAGATCATTTAAGAATCTGAAAAAAAACCCCATTTCTTCCTTGGCCATTGTGTTTGGAAAGAAAAGTATGTAACATTTTCAAGTTCATTGCAAAACCCAAGTTATACCAGTTTTATGATTAACATCAGTGATAGTTTTAATTGTAATGCCAGCTGATTTTCTGATTTGAAGTTACTTGCTTAACTCCTGTTTACTCTTGTACTGGATGTGCTCTGTAATATGAAGTATGATTATTCCAGGGTCAGGAGAATAATGTTTCTTAAAACTTCAGATAAAAGCATTTTCTAAACAATTAGCTGGATGTGTTCCCAACAAGATTCATGACTTAGGTATTTATCAGTGATCAAAAAAACAAATTCCACAAACAATAAATTAAAATAATATGAATTCACACTATACATTCCCAGGTTACAGTAATTGCTTTTTACCTGTAAACTACCTGTAAAATATGTGCAAATCTTTTAAAATATCTTCACTAATTCTTAAAAATCTTTTAAATGCCTCTATAAAGAATTTGGCCTTATTAATTTTACTTCATTTTCATTTCTGATGTTTATATGAGTTTGAAAAATGCATGAGTGTCACAAGCAACACAAATGCAAAGCATACTCAGAATTACTCGAAAAGAGCCTGTATTGCTGAAGAAAATCTAACATGCCATTCCACTGGAAAGTTAGACTTTCTGAAGAAACTGGAATATCGAGCTGTCTTGGTAACAGAAATGAAGATGGATGACTCTTCTTGAATTAGGTGCTTGAAACTTACTTCTGATCAAAACAGAATATAATCAATTAGGGAAGGAGATGAGTTTAACACTTGGAATGACTTATCATAAATAGTAGACTGCATGTAAACATTACCTGTTTTGAAGGTATTATTAAAGCTTAGCCTTCGAAGTGAATAACAGTTTATTTGTGCAGTTACTCACTGAAATGGATTGAGATACCCCGTTTAGGAATATTCTACCCTGTTCTTTGCATCCTACTTTTTGTATTTATCATTAGCCCAGTTTATTTGTTCCTATTTAGGTTCAGAAACAAGAGATTTAATACCTTACATGGGCATCTGAAGGGCAAGCTGGCAAACATGAGCTCAGACCATCCTCTTCAGGTAAGAAGCTACAAATGGACTCTCTCAAGCAAGCACTTGGTTTAGCTTCAGACCTTACTCTGTTCATATATAACCTTCTAGAACAAAGTATGGTACTCCAGCACTCAGCTTTAAAGGTCATACCCTGGGAGAAGGGATTCTATACTACAACAGGATAATTAATTCTAAGTCTCCAGGTGATGACTCCTGAAGGCTCAGAACCACTTCCAGTCTTCATAAATTAAATTAAGATCTGGCACTAAGCCTTTTCAGTAAGGAAACCTGAATCCGGGATATTAGATACAAAAGAGGAAGTTTCAACAATGAAGCTACAAGTAGCCATGTGTAACTTTTTTTTTTAGTTTTTCAGCTAAGGTATACACTGTCCAGAACATGATATATCATGTTTCACGTGAACGTAATTCATGAATCACAGATACTGTTGTTACTCTCACAGTGTTTTCTGGAAGAACTTACACTCTGTTGAAAGCATCTAATCTGAAAACTTCTATGCAAATTATATCCAGTATTCATACAAAAACGTCTTTAATATAGTTTTTCCCTATAGAAGAAAAGTTATTAAATCATTTGATTGACAAAAAAAAATATACCTAAATACTGGGGCCATTTTAATGACTATTTGAAAAATTCAGCAATCATACAGGCCCTGGATTTAATGCATATACAGTCTACATCTGAATCACTAACATTAATTATTTGAAATAAATTTGGATAGCTGTTCTTACACAGAGATACCCACTTCCATTTTGAACCTGGCATGTATGCATATATTTGCTTCAAAATCCTGTGCCTTAGTTCTTTGTTTGAGAAACAGATATCTAGATCACAAGATTCAAGTTTTTTACAGAGCAGCAAATATTAAGTTACTAAAAATTACTATTTTTTTACATTTTCTATTACATTTAAATATCTTTATGCTCAGTATAAGGAATAACTCAACTAAATTATTTTAAATACATTTATGTTTGACTTTTATGAAACTAGCATTGGTGTTGCAAAACCATATAAATGACAGGAATATAAGTTATGCAGGAGAAAAATGAAGAAAGAAGTTAAGCTTGACAAGCTTTCAAGGACTGTTTTTGTTCACTAAATGTACTAAAATACTTCATTAAATAATGCAATGATGAACTGTGAATTTCTGTAATAGTATAACATGGCAGAATTTCTAAGGCTGATAAATGTTGAAGTAATATTTTTTATTTAAAATATAATCAATTTGTTCTGAAATGCCATGCAAAAATGCTTAATTTAGCTACAGACATGATTCAATGAAATTCAAGTGAAGGAGACAAAGTTAAACAAAAATCCAATTTTGGGATATGCTTTTTATGAAATGTTCTAATAGATAAAGAAGATGCATACCCCTCCAAGCTAAGACCTTGCCCTGTCATCCATAAGACTGTCTGTAAGGGGTGTGCTCTCTTTGCCTTTGCCCATGGCTCCTCTAGGAAGGTCTTCACTGCTCTAGTACCACAGTGGTGCCATATTAGAATATGTGTCAGAATAACACAGAATATGTGTAAGAATAGCACAGAAACCACCTCAACTATGGATAACTGTATACAGAACCAGCACAGTTTTGTTCTTTTTCTTCTTGTGGCATACAACACACCAGCAGCACAAGTATTTGGTGCCACTCCTTGTACTTCATACCTGGCAATAGCTGAGGATAACCTGTCTTACAAATTACTATCTTACTGCAGTGTGTTGGTTATCCAAGACTATATGCAAGGTACAGAACTTAAAATACTTAAAACAGTACTTACAATGTACTGCAGCCTACTGATGTATCCAAAACTGAAGCAGCTTTTTAGGGAACAATACTATGAAACAAAGATGATTAAATGCAATGGGTATTATTACATCTTCAAGCATTTAATTGATTTTAAAAACCCAAAGCCACATAGCAAAAGAAATAACAGAGTTTAGGAAGGGGTGATTTTCACTGAACAATTAATAGGCTTTTTTGTTTGGTTGGTTGTTTTCTGGGGATGAAGGGGGGTTCTTTTTATTTCCCCCCTACTTCATTGTAGAACTTTAAAACATTCTTAAAAATATTTCATGTCTCTTCCTTTAAGCATATTCTTCTAAACTTTGTTTAAATGTGCAGCTACCAAGCAAGAGTTGGTCAGGCAGAGATGCAGAAGGATGCATCAGTGACTGCTTTCCCAGAATTTCCCTGCATGAAAAGGTAGGCAGGAGCAGTATGGAGAATAGCAGTAATGGCAGGAATAAGTGCTGTAACCTGTTCCCAGACAGCCTGAATTGCTGGCAGGGACAAAAGAGCTACCTACCTCTGCAGGATGGGATGATCTCTAGGCTACTGCACAGAATTGCCAAAACCTTAGGCAGGATCACATTATCTTTTAACAGTTTTAAGGTCACAACATTTTGAATGTTTGAATTTTTGTGTTTAAAACCTATTGGAAAAAAATATTCTTTTTTTACAATTGTCAAGCATTAGAGATAGCTGAGCACAATTATGACCAATGACAAAAAGATAAGCTTACAGCCTCTGTGAGGAAGAAATGGGTTATAGCATACCTAGTTTTCAAAACAGTAGGGCCTGATAAGCTTTCTCCTGCGTACTTAAAAGGTTGGCTAGACTAACCCAGTCTTTCTAGAGAAATCCTGGGAGATGAATGGAATGCCAAGAGACTGAAAACAGCACCCACAGAATCAAAATCTCTTGAAAATGGAAAGCTGGATGAAAAACTGAACATGGCAATTCATTATCAATGGTACCCTGTTCCATGCTTGTCAAAGGCCGGAGCACAGTTTTGCTCGTATTCTTCGAAACAGAATTAAGACTCAAAACTGACTCAGGCACCAAGGAACTTTATTTGCCCACCAACAAATTCCAGAGAAAGAGAGAGAGAAAAGAAGGAAAGTAAGAGGAAAGAATAGAAGAGTTCATAGCAATAGCTACCACCCTGGAGCTGTGGCATCCCGGCAGTCTGGTTAGCTCCAAGTTCGGTGGGGGAGATGTTCTTTTTGTGCTGGTTGGTGCCACGTTTTTATAGAGTTGCAACCACATCCTCCACCTGGTGGTGGTGCACAATGCCCAATACTGTCACTAGGGGTCTTCTCCCCTGCCGTGGTTCTGTAGGGCAACTTCCTGCACCAAGGTGCCAATTGGTGAGCAATGTGGAGACAGATACTCTTCACAAACATCTGCTGTGGGGGTGGTATCAGCAATGTGGTTTTCCTGCTATAGCAATACAGAGACAGACATCCTGCTGTGTCAGTGGTATCGATAATGTCGGTCTTCCTGCCATAGCAATGTTGAGCCAGACATCCTGTTGTGGCAGTGGTGTTTTCACTGACACAGCCTCTTACATACCCTACAGAAAAGGAGGGATGGCTCTAGCAGAGTTCTGCACAATCCTTCCTATGGCCAGCACTATTCAATACTTAGCAATTTGGACGTTAGTAACTTGGATGACAGCTTTAAGTGAATAGGCTCAAAGAAAGCAGAAGTATAGAGCTCTGTGGATAGGCAGCTGTTCCTGACTTCAGCATCACAAGCTGAGGAATAACTAGTTAGAGTACAGGTTCTGGGGAATTACTGTGGGTCCCAAAGTGAGACAGACTCGGCAGTGCCATACTGAAAAAGAAAAACCCCTTACAGTATGTATAACAAAAGCACAGACTGCTAAACACATGTAGTTCTTTTCTGTTCCACTCACCAAGGAGATCTCAGCTAAAGCACTGCATCCAGTCTGGGCAACATCCTCTGAAAAAGATGTAGATTAACCAAAGCATAGAAAACATGACAGACAAAAAAAGGTGGAAAGGAACAGGTCTGCCTAAGCCTAGAGACTAGGAAGGGGAACACTATTTTCAAATACATGAAAGGCCACTACAAAGGTAACAGAAATAATCTGATCTCTGTGCTTGCAGTCGATACAAGAGATTGTGTATGGGAAGTACAGAAAAGAAGGTTCAAGCTGGACTTTAGCATGTGGCCCATGGGAAGACCTTTAATGACAGGCTAGAGAAACAACTGTCAAGACTATTTTAAGAAGCTGTTTTCCCTGTCCTTTCCCATCCTACACCTCTGAGCTAAGGAGCAAGGTTAAGATATGATAAATGATATAACTAACTCAATGCTGTTATTGTCAATTTGATAGGCACATAAGTGAAAAATAACATTAGCTCATTGCAGTGTAGTACTCTAACACATAATGTGTATTTTCTAAAATGTATTTTGGAAACAATCCTGAAAAATATCATGACAAGAAGATGAAGGGTGAAAAACTGAAAGGCTAGATAAAGACATTTCCTGGGAAGTGATAAGAATTTTCCCAATATGAAAAAAAAACCCCACAATATCCAAGTATTTGGATCCAGGTTGAATTATGTCTTACTTACATTTTCTATTTTGATTGCTTGACATTTTGATTTTTAAAACATTTTCTAATGCTACGTCATTTTTCTGGTTTTCTAAATTATAACAGTGACTTAGAGGAGCTTTTACCTCACTTCTAAAAATTGTTAACTTTATGGAGATTTATTCTTAAGAACAACGCTTTATTTAGGGTGAAAATTAATCCTCCTCTTCTATTGAACAGACTGCAATATTCTACACAGCATTCACCATCTATACAGTAATGGTAGTATCCTTCCCACTTTCATAATTGAAGATGTTGCTAAAATGCAGAATTTCCATGTCCAATTCACGTTGTTTGGGGTTTTTTTTTGTAGAAAAGGCCCTCTGGACACCAATCTCATTACATGTCTGACTTGTTATGAATACTAGGGAGGAAGAGCTATCCACCGCTGCCACATCACGCCATTTTAAGGTAGTGCTGCTGAAACTGTTATATACACACTATGTGCTTAAATCTAAATGTCCTCTAAAGGGTCAAGGTGAGAAAAACTGGCTGAAGAGAATTCTCTAAAAATTTCAGAGGCAGAAAAGACTTTCTCACACCTTTTTAAAAACAGCAAGGATACTCTGAGAGATAATTATGGAATACATGTAATCCATTCTTTCTAGATGACAGTCTGAAGCTGGGTAACTGCAGAGCCCATTCACACCAGTACTCTGAGACAGAAAGTCTGTCCCTTTATGTATTTAGTATGAATATTTCAAGTAAGCCACATAGGAAGTGTGGGCTGATTGGAGTGAGGAGGTGATAACATTCATCATTACAAAAGTGTTACAGTGTGGTAGTGGGGAAAGAAAAGGGGAAGATGAAATAAGACATCCCTGAAAATCCAGCTGAGGCAGTATAACTAAATGACATTACTGTATTAGAAAAATGCCTAAAATGAGTTATGGAACTAATTAAGGAAATATAAAAGCCATGGATAAAAAGTTCCTTGTTGAGTATAACTGATAGTACAACTCTAATTTGAAAGGTTAACAAGCTCTTGAAAATTGTTGAATCAAGTACAGACTGATGTTTTTAATGTAATTATACATAGCTAGCAGATGGTATAGTCCTTTTTATTATATTAACAGCTACTAGAATTTCATTTTTAAAGCAAATTATACTAAATTATATTTTATATATACTAAATTTAAAGCAAATTATACTAAAGATATATGTGGTTATTTTAAAAGATTTCTTGGTTTTCTAATGACTGTACAGACCGATCAAATTAATATTATTTGCTATTTATAAAAATCTGAAAGACAAGATTTAAATAAGAGATTCAGAGTATTTCACTGTCTTCTAAAAACATTTATTTTAAATCCTCTTAATTAAAGGCTCGATTGTCTTAGTGGATGACAGCATTTTAGACATCTGAATATCTTTTCAGACCAACTGAGTATTAGAAGTAGTTTAAGAAAACAATGCAGCAGGACAAATTACTCTTAATTTAAATATTCTAGATTCAAAAAGCCACTGAAAACATAAATAAGCCAGATGATACATCAGATCAACAAATTCAGAAAGATAAGGAAAGGCAAACTAAAAAAACCCAAATGAACAAATCCCCCTACATTCCTACCTGTGCACAAAGCTAAAGCTCTCATTATACCATGTCTCAGGGATTGCAGGGATTGAAGCTGTCTTTTCGCTTACCTTGGTACATGTAATCCTGCTGTCTTGATAGCTGTCTAGAACATCTTTAAAAAGCCCCTCTCTCCACATGCTACTGGGACCATGTCAAAATTTATCATAATCCTTTCCCTTCCCAACCCCTTTCTGCATCACATCCTGCACAAGCCTGCTGCCTTCACTGTCAAAACCCCTGATGGCTGCTTCCCCACTGAGCAGCCATCCCCTTCCAGCTTCCCATCTCTCACCTCTTATTCTGTATCAGTGGTTGCACTAGATGGCCCACACTGGATGGCCCACAATTTCTCCACTGCTCACTTGTGACTTCAAGTGAAGGCTTTGAGTTCCCCATGTGCTTCTGTGGTACAGAAGAAGAGTTCCCAAATAAGCTCCTGCAGTCAAGTTCTCCTTATCCTCCATGAATGTCTTTAAAATTTCTTTTTATTCAGCACTCACCAAACAAAAACCTCACAGGGCAATTGTTAGGCAATATGACTGTTGCCTGTTAAGCTCAGTTGTTACGTTATTTTTACACTCTCCAGTCTCCCAGTCTGTATCTGACTGTTGCTTTATACATGTTCTGAAACTCTCTAAAGTAAGTAGCAACATTTAATTCAGTGTTTTTATAACAGAATCTTCATCTAAGACTCAGAGTTCTGGCTCCTATTGTGCTACTTCTACTACGAAACAACACAGTCTACAGTCTTCTTATATGTCAAACTGAAATTCTGAGGAGTTCAGGATTCATAGATAGAGTATTGCAATAACAGGATATTTTTATCATTATGGACAACGAGATTTTCTAAGAAAGGGAGAGCTCTAATTCATTCTTATAGGTATCAGACAAAATGGATTTAGTCCAAACTGATTTTGGAATTTAGAGCAAGAACTAAATTGAAGTTCTTACAAAGCTAAGAAGTTGGACATGAATTACATTCTTTGTATTAGTGCTCATCTAAAAGTAGCCACCTAAAAGATAAGCATCTGCTTTTTAAGATTCCTGTATGATCACAGGGGCTAACTACCAGACATCTGCCATGCCACTTCAGAGGTGCCTGTCTGCATTTATCAGCCATAGGAGAAATCCATTCAGATACTGAAGAGAATAAGACAGTTAAGTTAGCGAAAGGTGGATTCTATACAAACTTAAGAACAGCCTCACTAAGTTAGAACAAATGTCCACCTACTCTCTAAGTCTATTCCCCACACTCATCAACTGTAGTTAGCTTGGGAAGGGAATCAGGGGCACCAGAAAGCAACATTTCCCCATATACCTTCCTGGACGTACTTTCATTTCAAATTCCGCAGTCTAATGCTCATCCCTAACAATAACCTAAACCTCTGCTGGTATAGCATGTGGAGAATCCAGAGACGGCTGTCGACAAGGCCATAAAAATAGATAGCCTGAGCTTGATGGCTCTGGAAATAATCACACTATATCACTCCTTCAGTTGGTATAGAAGATGAAGTATGGCAAATGCTCCTTCTGTGAGCTAAAAGTAAATAACTGACTGGACAAGTTCGAACATCCTGCAGTTTCAGCTTAATAAATTCACTGGACTCTTGACTAAAATAAGATAAATAAAACATTACATTTTCTTACTTGCAACTTGCCTTAAAATAGTCACAAAAACTATCAGGTCACTTGAAGGAAACTAAAAGTTGTCTAAAACTTCATGGCTGTTAACCAACTGATTATAATCTAAAAGCTGTAACAACAATGGATTAAACTGTACTATTTCCCACTCTTGTAGTCATTGTCAAAAGACTGAATTTATGCAGGTGTCGTGGTTCAAGCCCAGCCGGCAACTAGGAACCACGCAGCTGCTCGCTCACACCCCTCCCCATCCCGGAGGGGTGGGGACGAGAATCGGAGGAATGTAACTCCC
>NW_009930769.1:0-323 GCF_000696875.1 Nestor notabilis
GGGGCAGCCTGTGGCTGAGGGGCAGTCCCACCCTCACCCGTGTTCTGGCTGGACTTCATGAAGGGCTCGGTCTCCCCACTGCGCAGCAGCAGGCGCTCAATGTCCCGCAGGGTCTGCAGAGAACGCTCTCGGTGCTCCAGCTGCTCCTTCGAGAGCCCCTCCGAGATCAAGGGGTTCCTGGGGCCCAGACCCACCTGCCCATTCCCCGGCATCCCTGGGCCCGGGCCATCCCCAAGGAGGCTGGAGCCAGATGCGGTGGAAGAGTCCACCTGCCCGGGCTGCATGGTGGTGGCAGATGCGGTGGGTGTGTTTGGGTGGTTGCT
>NW_009930769.1:362-1918 GCF_000696875.1 Nestor notabilis
CATCTTCACTGGTCCCTTCCTGGGGCAGGCTGCTGGGGGCAGGCAAAGGTGTCTGACTGATGGTCTGAGGAGGGGGCTGCGGTGGCACGGGCTGTGGCTGCGGCTGACTTGCTTGAGGTGCTGGTGGCTGCTGGGCCTGTGGAGTGTTGGCAGCAGGAGGGTTAATCGGAAGCGGCTCGGCAACCCCCAGCACTTTAGGAGCTGGTGCCTGGCAGAGAAAAGGGAAATAAACCTGAGCAGGAAAATCCTCGATACGTATGCTCCCCTGCACCCTGCAGGAGACCTCTCTGTGCCAAAAACATGCCCTGTGGCAATTCCCCTTCATTCCCTGTGGGGAAGATGCAGCTGCCATTACACATGCCATGGAAATGCACAGTCAGGTGCTCTGCACACATGGCTGGGGGACTACGTGCCAATGCCCTATCCCAAACTTTTCACGGCTGACAGAAAAACTCTGAAGAGGTTCCACAGCAAAGCAGCTTCCCACCCCACCAAAAGGGCAACCCCTTCCTCCACAGCTGAGCCAGGAGCTGGTGGAGAATGGCCACCTCAGAAAAGAAAGGTCAGCAGCACGTGCCGACAGAGGCATTGGTTCATAGCCCGTTTACCTGGTCTAGCTTTGCCCGTGGGACATTCTGCTGATGGTAGGCCAGAATGGAGTCAGCTCGGCCCTGCAGGACAGCTTCTGCAGCTCTGAGGAGAGAGCACAAACCTCTGGAGAACACGCACTGTGCCCCATCCCTACCAGCCCCAGGGGCCACCTCCACTCTTCTGTCCTGCAGGACACCTCTGGAAGTCATCAAGTAGGGGGATATTCTCAGAGTCCTCCCCCTGCCCCACACAGGCCACAGTGAAGCTCTCTAACTGACAACTGCTTGCCCCGGAATTTCCCTCTTCCCATGTCCTGTGATGGGTACTCGGCTCTGCCTTGTGCCTGCTGCCCTAAGGCAGCCATCACCGAGATGCTCTGGGATCTACTGCATCAAATCTGTGTTGTAGAAGAGCTCTAAACCTAAGCAGCCTTGGTAGGACTCTACTGCTGAGACAGTGTGGAACAGAATGGAGGAATTGAGTGGAGAGCATCAAGTGTTACACGGCACTCCCTATGACACCCAGCCCCTCAGATCCTTCCGAGTCAGTCCATCACGGTTTGGGTGAATCCTTTCGCTGGATGCTGACTGGACACGCTCTACAGCACGTGCCGCAGGGCATGGTGCTGGGCATTGCCGGGAGGAAGCGTGTGTTTAAGACAAAGTCTGGCCATCCCCGGAGGATGGACGAGGTTTTCTACTTACGTGTTAGCAAGATGTGTTGTGAAGACGTAAACGAACTGTGAGGGCGGCTTTCCTGCCCCGGCGCCTGCAGCATCGGACCGCAAGCCCGTGGCAGCACCATGAGGCACGCTGGAGGAGCTGGTCTCGTTCAGGTTCGGCAGCGGGTTGGACCCTGGGCCAAGCTGTGAGGCCGTGGACATCGCAGGATCTGCTACATTACAATCTGCGGGAGAAGAAATGGGAGAGAAGCTGCCGAGGCCGGGCCGGGGCAGGGTGAGAGCC
>NW_009930770.1:0-5139 GCF_000696875.1 Nestor notabilis
GTTAAACTTCATGAGGTTGGCATCAGCCAATCAGATATATTATCCTATACAAGTGCACGATGTCAGCTTTTCTGAATATCCTTCTTGTCAGAGCTTATGGGGCATGGAGGTATCTATCTTCATCTTACACATGACAAGGAAGTGAAAGGTGTTGACAGCAGGTCAAGGAATGAGTGTGATGCTTGGATGACAGTGATGTCCGCAGCTGCATATCAGACCTCATTTCCTGATGTGTCATCATTTGCACATTCTCCAGGAATTATTTTCCATGGTCTTGAAGCACTTTTCATCTTGGCTATTTCTTTTTATATAAGAATTAGAAACTCCAGCAACACAGGGAAACTGGAAATGGGATACCTGCCATTTTCCCCAAGCTTAAACACAATCGTATATTGTATCCTACATTTACATGCCATACCCAGAGTCCAGCCTGGCCTTGAACACTGCCAGAGATAGAGCACTTATCAATTCTCTGGGCCAGTGCCTCACCACCCTCACTGTAAAGAAATTCTTCCTTAGATCTAACTGAACATTCCCTATTTCAGCTTAAACCCATCACCCCTTGTCCTATCACTACTATTAGTGCTCCTCTAGATAGGACGGGCTGTGCATCAGCTTGACATGGTGCATGGCAGGGTGACTGGTGGCACATCCAAAAACCAGCCATTCCTGTTGCCTTCTTTCCTCTTTTGGGGAGTTGAATGGGGCACGAGGGCTGCAGAAGGAGACAGGTTGCACAACTGGACTGTAGAGATATGGGAAGTCCAGTTGTGGATGCAGGGAAGACAGAGCATGAGTTAGGGTGTGCTGTATGAAACAATAGCTTACCCAAAGCATAACTTCAGCCTATGGTGTTAAATGGTTTTTCCTGGGTGGTAGGTGGGTCAGTGAACCTCCAATGCTCAGGCGGGTTGTGCACTTGCAGTTCAAACCAGATCTCAATATTCCTCTCAGAAAAGTGGCTGCTTTGGCTGGTTTTGAAGGAGTGATATTTCTCTGTGAAATGTCTCCTTCCAGGGGATTTGTCTTTTTTAATGAACAACAAAACCCAGCCCTCCTTCCCCTTCACTCCAATCCCAAACCATCACTTGACATTTTTCAGTGTCCTACCAAAGCTCTTAAAGCTCTATATTTTGTCTGAAAAAGATGCCAGTTCTGAAATGTTTTATGAGATAAAGAAAGAAATGCTGCAACTATTTTCCATGCAGTCTTGCTTGTTCTTTTAGGCTCTGCTATAATAAAACACATGAGTTTTTCTTGGTCAAATTCTTAGAGGATTTTGATGATGTGGCCAGCAGGAAGCCAATTCCCTACTCTAGTTTGCTGAACAGTTCTTTGCATGGCAGCATTGGCTGCTCCAGTGTTGCTCCTCACTTGTACTACTGAGCGAAGAGCCATTCACTGAGGTTTTGTACATGTCCATGGCAGGGAGTTGGAACTGGATGATCTTAAGGTCCTTTCCAACCCAAACTATTCTATGATTCTATGATTCTATATGCACTGTCCTGTGTGTCTCTGTGTGTTTTGCATGTTGGCACACTAAATATAAAGCCTCCATGTGGTAAGCATCTCCTTCCATGTGATTTTTTCACTCCAACCGTGTCAGAGATAAACATCCTTTTATAAACTGGTGGGACCTCTGAATGCAACTTTCTTCCATAAATTCTGTTGTATTAACAGTTGGTATATGGGAAAAAGAGAGCACGGGTCATGATTTGGCATGTCATAGCAATGCTCTGGTCTTCAGAGAAACATTATTCATCGCTATCACGCTCCTCATTACAGAATTAATACATTAATCTGCTAGAAGAAGAGGATTTTGCAGTATTTGGTGACATGGTGATTCAGGATGTCTCTATATTTATGCTGCATTACATTACAGAGCATTTTAACATACATTAGGGTGTCATTATGTTTACGGTGAATTACAGTTAAGGCTCGTTTTGCATAGCATGGATGGCTTACCCGGGAGACCTGTCATTATGCATACAGTGGATTATATCTAAGTCTTGCTTTATGTTCACTGCCCTGTACTACATTTACAGCTAATTATTTCACAGATTTCCATTTCATATCCAAGGGATTTATTTATATAGGAAGTGGAAAGAGCATTGGTTTGTTTTCTTTACTAATTTGTTGGTTTTAATGCTTGTCAGCTAGATTTTATTTCTACAAATACACAAAAGAAGGAATATGCAAAACCAGCTTGTATTTTTGGAGGTTTCTTCATATCAAAAGGATTCAGAGTTCTAATAATAAAAAGAGAGAAAAGAGGAATGAATTTTATTTACAACTCAATTGTACTTCAGTATTTCCTCACATAGAATTCCTGGTTTTCCATTAAAAACCCCTCCTTCCATAACTTCTTACATTTTTCACCCACAATTCCCACTTGCAGCACTGTGTACAGTTCTGGTGTCCCCAACATAAGAAGGACATGGAGCTGTTGGAATAAGTCCAGAGGAGGCCACGAGGATGATCAGGGGCTGGAGCAGCTCCTGTATGGAGACACGCTGAGAACACTGGGGCTGTTCAGCCTGGAGAAGAGAAGCTGCGTGGAGACCTCAGAGCAGCTTCCAGGGTCTGAAGGGGGCTACAAGGATGCTGGAGAGGAACCTTCATCAGGGACTGGAGTGACAGGACAAGGGGTGATGGGTTCAGATCAAACAGGGGAAGTTCAGGTTAGACCTAAAGAAGTTCTTTACTGTGAGGGTGCTGAGGTGCTGGCACAGGGTGCCCAGAGAAGTGGTGAATGCTCCATCCCTGGCAGTGTTCAAGGCCAGGCTGGACAGAGCCTTGGGTGACATGGTCTAGTGTGAGGTGTCCCTGCCCATGGCAGGGGGGTTGAAACTAGATGATCTTAAGGTCATTTTGAACTGTAACTATTCTATAATTCTATGGTTCTATGAGAATGTCTTCAAGTATTGGAAGAACAATTTAGGTTTTTGGACATAGATGCCAGAAATAAAAGCTGTTTACCTTGTAAACTTGAAATTTCCCTCTTTCCAAAATCTCTTACACACAGTTCTCAAGCTTTCCTATTTTTAATTAAAACTTGGAGAGTTCTGGTAGAATTCTTTGAACGAAAACTTTGATGTGATGAAAAAAGGTATTTCCCATCCCTGAAGTTTTATCATTTCTTGCAGCTGTGCCTTGGAGTCATAAATGAGGCAGGATCCTTCTTACTCAAGACTGCAAAAGTAAAGACATCTTACATACAGAATCATAGACTGGTTTGGTTGGAAAGGACCTTAAGATCATGTAGTTCCAATCCCCTGCCATGGGCAGGGACACGTCATCTCGACCAGGTTGCTCCAAGCCCCGTTCAACCTGGCCTTGAACACTGCCAGGAACGGAGCATTTACCACTTCTCTGGGCACCCTGTGCCAGTGCCTGGTCAAGTTGTTATTTCTTATCCACAAATAGGGAATGTGATATGAATCCTGTAGCATGTACACTAACAAAGGACCTCATAGCATTGCATATTTTACAGCACATTGCAGGAGTTACTCATGCACCCCCAACTATTCACCCTAAATAGAAAGGACAGTGTCTCTGCCTTTTTCCTTACCCTATTTCATGATGATGAATGTGAAGCTTTGGGCAATGAAAGATTCTATCCATAACATTTTTTTTCCCCTCAGTAAACAGCAAATAGATTTAGAGATATAAATCTTCTTCCCCTCCCCACAAACATAACAGTGTTTGAATAATAGTGGTGGATGCAATGTTCACACAGAAGACAATGACAAGCAAATGACTCTGTTTTTTCACACAGTAAGTGTCTTTTGCTCTGTCTACCCTATCTTTTAACTGTCCAGGCTTTACTTTTTTAGCTCTTCCAGAGGCTTAACCCACAATCTGATGAATTGCAAAAGACTTCTTGTCCTTCTGTAAGCATCATGATTGGAAAGCCAATTTACCTATAGAAAGAGGGCAGTGTATTAACCATCTCCACCTTCCCTAGACTGGACTCTTGTTCTTTGGGATGATGAAGGTCCAGCATGTAGAAGAGTGTACAGTTCTGGTGTCCTCAACAAAAGAAGGACATGGAGCTGGTGGAGCAAGTCCGGAGGAGGCCATGAGGATGATCAGGGGCTGGAGCAGCTCCCGTATGGAGACACGCTGAGAACTTGGGGGCTGTTCAGCCTGGAGAAGAGAAGCTGCTGGAGAGCTCAGAGCAGCTTCCAGGGTCTGAAGGGGGCTACAAGGATGCTGGAAGGGACTCTTCATCAGGGACTGGAGTGATAGGACAAGGAGTGATGGGTTCAAACTGAAACAGGGGAAGTTCAGGTTAGATCTAAGGAAGAAGTTCTTTCCTGTGAGGGTGCTGAGGTGCTGGCACTGTTTGCCCAGCGAAGTGGTGAATGCTCCATCCCTGGCAGTGTTCAAGGCGAGGCTGGATAGAGCCTTGGGTGACATGGCCTAGGTGTCCCTGCCCATGGCAGGGGTTTGGAACTAGATGATCTTAAGCTCCTTTCCGACCCAAACCATTCTGTGATTCTATGATATGAAAGTAACTTTGACTGTTATCTTCATTGGAGAAACTTTAAAAATGCTCAGTTTGCAGAATTTAAGTTTTCTAGTTAGTGATTGTGTTGAGCTTTATTTTGATACTCCCCAAAGAGACAGACCCACTGTGCTTCCGAATGGCAGGAATGTTTACCCAAGCCTCACACAAAAATAAGAGTTTGTTGCTTTCATTGCTAATAGCACCCTTACAATTTATAAATGGGCTTTAGATTACATTAAGAGAAAAAAAAGAAAGATGAAAAAGCAACATTATAACAATCCTAATAAGAAAGGATGAAACCAATGGCGCAGTCTTTGTTTCCTGTAAACAGGCAAGTTTGTGAATGGGAGAACTCTGGACTCTGAATGTTTACATGCTGCAGATAAACCCCTCTTTGTATTTTCACATCTCCAGGACGTTTTGCAAAGGGAATTCTTAAACTTTACATATAACCACCCAGCACTGAAATGCAGCCTGGCCCTGATGACTTCTGTGGGAATGAGGAGGACAGAGGACGGGCACCTCATGACTGGCCACCTCCACCCCACTGAGACAATGAAGGGTGGAATGGGGAATGGAGAGAATGGGACCCACAACGAATGAAAAGAAAGAGAGCAGGAAAGATG
>NW_009930770.1:5170-38165 GCF_000696875.1 Nestor notabilis
ACCTTGAAGGATTCCTCTAGTGCATTTCCAAAGAGATTTGTCATACATGTCTTCCTCAGGGAGACATACGACTAAACAGAGTCTTCTGCACCTTGAACTCCATGGCTTTTTCGCCACCCTGCTCAGAAGTAGATCACACGCCACCTGAAACCTGATGGGTGCTTTGGGAGGCTGCTGCAAAACCTCCTTTGGCTTTGATGCTTAGAAACGTTTGCATTTCCAGACAGCATTAATCTGAGATGAGTTTTTAGCTCTTTGTCTCTGTGCCAGCTTTATCCTGCAGCGAAAATAATTCTTCCTACTCCCTGCTGCTTGTCTAGAGGAAGAGTCTGTAGACCAGGCATACTCCTACTCAGCTTTCAGTTCAAGCCAGGCTCTTCTAGTCCTTTCTATTTAAAGGAGCTCTTCTTAGCTCCAGCAGTTCTTGCAGGCTTCTTCTGCATGTATTTCATGTAGCATCCATCTTGCCTGATTGAAGATGAATGAGCTGGTTTGTGACATTCCCAGTGACCTCTTAGCTTACATAAATAAGGAAGCTTTGCTCTCTTGACAGCAATATTCTCTCCCAGTACAGTGGTACAGCATCCTATCCACCTTTTTCACACCTTTTTACATGGTTATGGTTCAGTACTGGCCTGAGATTAATTTGTAAATCCAGGTCATTTTTCTTCTCCTTTTTTCCAACTTTTGACCCATAGAAATAAGATGAGGAAGAACCCAGAGGAGTGGCTTAACCTACTGTTTCTTGAGCAGATCCATAACGTTCAGAGGGCAATCTACAAAACAACCATGGGAGAGAAACCTTCTTCTTCCTCTCACCCTGCCACACGCACTCACACCATGCTCACAAAGCACATACATAGGTGAAGGAAAATAAAAACAAATGACCACCACACTGATTTGCTTAACAGTAAATTAAGTCACTTTCTTACAAGCCAAATGCTGATTTCACTGCAAAGCTTGTCTTTTGTTTCAAAACCAAACCACATCTTGAAGGGTCTTCCTTGTACTTCAGTGGGTTGTGTCTTCCCACTCCAGAGTGAGAGTTTTTAGCCTAATCTTCTCCTGATATTCTCCACTCATGGAAGCTCATCTCCTTCCCTGCCTATGCAGTGACTGACTGTCTTGCAAGGTGTTTCCCCTCATGTCTACACCTCCATTGCTGCAGGTGAGGTTCATGATTTCTCGTTCTGTTCCAGGGGACTTGCACAACGTTTGTGACCCACCCCTATTCACACACTTAAGTTCTATCATAGAGATGACAGTTAGACGGCATCCATGTCAATGGCAATGTAATCTAATGAGAGCTTTGTTTTGTGAAACAAGCCTAAAATGATGCTAAATTATGATCTGAAAATGGATAGAGAAATGACAGAAAGGATGAATCCCTGTTACTTGCCCTAGAGATGGTCCTTCCTGTAACACTGTTTTGGGACGTTTTCCTTTATGCTGCATCATTTTCACTTTAAAGCCTAACTATGCATTATAGAAATACTTGCTTTTTGTGTTCGTACATGTGTATGTATATGCCTTGATGTTTTGGACTGTGTTAAATCAATACTTAAAAGAAGACTAAAAAAAAACTGGTGGGTGTTGCAGAATGTTTTCAGGTTGGTGCTTGTTGATGCAATTAGTTCATCAGCCATTAGTGACTCCTCTTTTAACACACCTGAAACTAGCCAGCACACACTATTTCAGTGAGAAGAGAGGATCTCAAGACATGGAGTCTTACCTAAGGCCCAAAGTCTCACATTACCCACCTTTGCTAGGTACATGAGCCAGCTTCCAAGTCCTTCTGGATCCTTGCTCACGGCATAATGACAACTAATTCCTGCAGGTAACAATCACCTATTTGCCAGGCTCTTCTGTGTGGAGGTCACTATGTGATGGCCACTGAAAATATATGGATAAAAGAGAAAGGAAAGAGTTGCCAACAGAGTGTTGTGTGTCAGACACCCCAACAAACTGCAGGGCAGTGAGACAAAGACCTCTCCCCAAGACCTCTTGCTTGGCAACAGGTCACTGGGTCTCTCTATCCCAAAACAGACGAACCCATAACTCAAAATTCTAGCTCATTTGAAACCTCCCTTTGTAATTAGGCATGGGTTTTTACAGAGCTGTTTTGGTTGCTGTATGTATAAGGCTGGATTAGGTCATGATTTTTTAATGCCACAAGAGGGAAAAAAAAGCCTTTCATTCAGAAGTGACATTTTCCTTTCATTTTGTCTTTTGTGACTAAGAGAAATGAAATAAGCATCCCAGTTATAGACTAAAGTTTGTTGGTTTGAACTCTCTTCGTCTAGAAATGACCCTGGAGGAGGTTTCTTTTTATCCCCACCAGGAAGTTCAACTTCTGTGAAAACAAACATCTTGGGTTTTATCATATCACATGAGATATGACTGTACAGTCACTGCTGTTCCTCAGTGCTATCCCTCAGAAGGCTCAAATGCCTCATGAAACACAAACTTGGCACTGCAAGACCATTTCATCTGGGTCCCATCTAATATGGCTGGTGCTTTCAGTTCTCATTAGCTTGGGATGAGGTAAGTAATGGACTGCAGACACCAGAACCTAAGTACCAAGACATTTCAAGCTCGTAGGCAAGTCAAGCAAGAATATTTTTAAAGAGGTTCTTGAATAGAGATGTTTGAATTCTGCTTACTTGGCTTTTTAGGCAGATATCAGTTATTTTTTATCTTGTTCTTTAACTAATCAGTGCCTCAGTTTCTTTTCCAGCTAAATGAGGATAAATAAGGTCATCACTTCAGAGAAGGAGGGAGGGAGGGAAAAGGAAACTGATCCTCCCAAAATGCTCTCCACAGAGATGATAATTCTCATTTTATCCATTCTCTAAGGGTTTTTATGATCAAGAGATCTTGTTCCAAGCTCAGGTCTTTGTTCTATGTGATTCTTCACCTACAGAGAATAAACATCTTCCTGTTGAGACATTTAGATGGAGGTATAAAGTACAGTATAGACGCTCAAACCCACAATCAGGGTGAAGCTGTAGACATCAACCATGAAATAAAGTCAAGTCTGGACATCAGTGCTGAGCTGAAACCTTAAAGTTTCACACTGTTTGCATGAAAAGCTAAGGGCAAACATGCAGCTTATCCCTGCTTTCCATCAGTGCCATTACAGGGAGCAAAGAAAGACCAAGTGCAACCCCAAACAAAGGAGGGAGAAGCTGGGAGGGCAAAGGAAGAGGCACCTAGGGAAAAGATGTGATCTAACTCAGCCCTCCAAGAGACCCATTGTTCCCAGTTGCATATCTTCTTGCAAGTAAGAAAGAAGCCTAAATAAAACTGTGATGGGGGAAATATAATCCCCATCAAAAATCTTACCCCCATTCCCTCTTCCCAGCTCTCATTTGCCCCCATTGAAGAGGTGTAAGAAATGCCCAGGGCTTTGTAATGGATAGAAGGGGGAAATGAGGTCTGACTGCTTTTCCCAGCAGAGAGAGACCTGAGATGCACCTAAATTTGCCTTTAGAAATGTTTCTTTGAGACCAATGTTTTCTACTGGGTTCCAAGAGACCTCTCAGGGCTTGAATTGTTTTTCAAGGGCAAATAGCCAATAGCAGCTATTTCATAACCAGAAAGGAGAGATGGTCTGTGGGATTGTCCCTGCCCATGGCAGGGGGTTTGGAACTACATGATCTGAAGGTCCTTTCCAGTGCAAACCATTCTGTGATTCTATGATTCCTGTAACGACTGGAAGGGGCTGTAAACACTGAGGGAAACAAGCCAGGCCTGGGAGATGCTTCACAAGCAGCATCCTTTGCCTGGTACAAGGGAAGGAGGGGAAAGCGTTTGCCTGGGTGTAAGGCAAGAAGAGCCTGGCCAAGGGCTCATGTTATTGCTCCTGGGCAAGTCAGGAATGTAGGACCAAAAGAACTGTCATGACAGGCTGGAGCTGTGATCTGCCTTCTTCAGAGGCTGCAACACGTACACTGGAGAATGAAATGCTGTCCTGAGCCAACAACCTGCTGGAGGAAGTTTTCTTAGGAGCTACAGATAGTTTTAAGCTGTGAAAGCCTAGAAAATATACTTCTTGTTATGATGGTATTGCCTATTTATAAATGCAGTGTTACCAACAGAAATATTTAAGCAGTCTCATGAGGTTTTTATTTTAATGATAGCCCACAGCTAAGCATTCATATTTATGGCATCCAGTTAATCTAACTTTCTATTAGCTACCATAAATCATTTCCTTAACCCACAACCTCAGTGTTTCATCTACAGAAATCACCCATGGTCTTTCCATCATCACTGGTGAGAGGAATGTACTGAGAAAGAACAGTTCAACATGGCATGAGGATCCAGCTTAAGATAAGACAGCTGCTGGTTTCTCTGCATAGATGGCAGAAGGAGTCTGCATTATTTATTCTAACATTAACACTCCTTAGAATAAAGGCACTGCAGACAAATGCCCTTTCCCACTGTACTTCATATGTCCATTGCTGCATTTAAGTTCCAGAATGAAAAACAAAGAGACTCAAAGAGTTAAAGATGAACCTACTTTTCATTAGGTGCCTCATTAAGCAGTAAACTAATGTTGGGTGCTTGATGTAACAGACCTCAGCCCACATACTGAACGATCCTCATTTGAAAAGGCTTTTTTTCTTCCCTGTCTTTTTTTTCTTGAAGATGTAGGCTGAGAGAAGAGAAGCAGCCCAAAGAAATGTACTGATGTAAATGCTTGGGCTAATGAGGGTCAGAGGCTGGGGGGGTGGATGAGGACTGTAGCTGTAGATGAACCACAAATGGAGCTTGGATAAAGAAGGAGAGAGTGATGTTAGCAGCAGAACCAAGGAACCAGAAGGGATCATGTCCTTCTTCTTGAAAAGCAAACGGGTGAGGAAGTAGGAGGGAACTGCAGGCAGAAACATCTATCCCTGCTCCTTCTGATTCAAGCAAGATGACCTCAGAAAGAGAAGTTCCCATTGCCCTGATGGTGCTACTTCATGTCTGTAAGTGCCATATAAAGCTTTTAAAGCTGGTGTAAGGTTCAGTGTGTGGCAGCTGAGAAAATTGTCCATGTTGCCCTACTTGACTTGTTCTGAGAAAGACATCCCTCAGGAACAAAGGTCTAGGTCTCCATATAGCCCCATCAAGTACCTCCAGTGGATAATGGAGATGAGAAGACATGATGATAAACCTTATTCCAACTTGACCTCCTCCAGGCTGGACAGAAAGCAAAGATGAGCATCTGGGATAGCATCTGGGATGACTGGCACTGGTGGTACCTGGAGGAGTGGATTCACCCTGCAGACCTCATGCTCATTAATCCTGTGCATTGGCTCCTTGTGTTAGCAACAGGCATCTGCCCTGCGCAGGTGAATGTTATGAGCTGAGGAGAATGTTTCTTCAGGAGATGCTTTTCAGTGCATAAAAACATGCAAAAAAAGTGCTTTTAATTTACAGCACTGGGCTCTCTGTGGCTCTGTGACAGACCTTCAGGCACCAAGGCACACAGACCCTTACCCAGTGAGTGATGCAGATACCTGTATGTGAACTCTCAGTACAGTCTGCTCATGACCACTACAGCTTCTATCCGTAAGATATTAGCCCCTAAGAAGTCAATCACAATGGGGTTTTGTTGCTCAGGATAGAAAGATAATGTGCGTTTTAGCTCTAGAAGTGCTTTTGTTGTCCAGTTCCATGAATATATAGACTCATAAGTCACCAGCATCACTCTGTTCCAGTCTATGTAGAATACCAAAATGATGCTAAATGGGGTATTGATCTCCAGTTTCCTCCTAGAAAAAGACAGAGGGAAATTTGTTCAAATTCTCCTACCCTTCTGTTCCCATTCACAAAGTGAAAAACCACTGTGCACAGGGCACTTTGATCAGGAATTGTATGAAGATCTGACTGGCAAAACTCAGCTGCTAACATGTAAGCAAGATAAAATGAACAGTAAACAACCTGAAATCTCTGGAAGATTGAAAAGGACAATGGATGACCCAGACAGGCTCTAAGGTGAAGGGATGAAATACTCACTGACCTCAGACTGTAGCACTGAGTGTAAATGTGTCTGTCAGGGTGGTCAGGGATAGATGAACAGCAAAGCACAGTGAGGCAAAGCTGGAGTGTTTGGTGGGACCAAGCAGACCTCCATCTCACAGACCTTCATATGAAGCTGGGTGAATCTTTGTTAAACATTAAATGAAATGCAGATCAGACCTTTAGGAGCAAAAGTTGAGGAGATCAAGGGTGGTTCTGAAGCAATGAAATGATGACAGACAGCTTTGTCTGAAAGTCTTGTCTCTGTTATTAGCAAATGCAAAATTAAGTAGCTCTGGACCACACTGACAGGATGATACCAGAAATGCATTCTCAAAGCTGAATTTCAGTGAGAAAGGATCTGTAAAAAGACACCAAGAGAAGCACCCTGGAATAATGCTGTGAGAGACTGATCTGAAATCAGACTCCACTGCCCATTGTCTCAAAGATTAGGTGTGAGGAGCTGAAATGGGACTCCACCGACCATTGTCTCAGAGATGGGTGGGAGGAGCTGAGATAAGACTCTTCCATCCATTATCTCCAGGACTGGCATGAGGAATTGCTGCCCATTATCCCAAGAGCTGCTGCAGACATGTGCAGTTGAAGAGATTGCTGCAAGACCAGTGAAATTAGTCTTCCAGGAACATGTAATACCTGATGTTAAGAACAGAGGTACTCCCTCCAACTCATTATAAAGGAGGAAGAAGATAATCACCAAGAGAGACTTTGCCATGAGGAAAATTCCAGCAGACACCTCCATAAGGACACCCTCCACAAGGACATCCACCTACTATGGACTCTCGGGGACACTTTGCTCCGATACTGACCACTGACCCTGGAGGACTCTTGTTACCTCCAGCGACGCAATGGACCCCTGGGACACCTCTGGATCCAGGGTGGTGACTATGTCTCTTCTCTGCATCCCAAGTCCTTGCTCCATTTCCATCCTTCTTCCAATCTGTCCTATTACTATCCCCTTTTTTATAATAATTTCCCATTTCCTAATAACTGTGGTTTTATAATAAACCAACCAATAAATGACAATACTTGACCTCGTTAGAGTCTTAATGTCACTGCTGGGATCACAAAGGAAACAGGTCCAACACTGGGGTTTTCTCCAGTTGAACTCTGATATTTAAATTGCTGTCACGGACAGGATCCCTTGCAGTGAAAAGTACCATAATGTCAGGTAAAATGTAAGGTGTTATGTGTGTGCCTCTCAGGGACATCAGGAATGGGTTTTGTTGAAACGAAATGTGCCGCCTCCCTGAGACACTTGCCCCATTCAGAAATGAACAGCAGTGAAGCTGCCCCTCAGGGCAGAGATGTGTTTTGTGGTCTTTTAGAGAAACATACTGCTCTCCCCTCTCTGCCAGGGGTAGAGTGGACCAAGAAAAATCGGCATATTACTGTCATATAAGTGTAACAGACTGGATAAGCACCCTGCAACAGGACACAAAACTCCAGCCCAGAAAGGGTAAATCTGTGCCCTACTGGGCACCAGCTTGGCTGCTGCAGTAGAGGCTGGAGAACAACCACAACCAGCTGAATATCAGTTCATACAAACTTTACAAGACCTGGTCCAATCCCTGCAGGACCAGATAGTTAACTTAAGAGAAGTTAGACAGAGATAAAAATCAGGCTAACTGCTTGCAATTAGCCCTGAAAGAGTAACTGCTTGCAGAGAAAAGCACATCTCCATGGGATATTGGGAGCCAGGAGTATTTTTAACCACTGGTGACCACTGTGCACTCTGGTCCTTAACTCAAAGAGCAGCTTATTGAGCTGAAGGGCTTAACCCTTCAGAAAGGGGAGATCCTGACAAATGAACTTTGCTTCTCAGTCATTAAAATCATTCAATGCTATTATAGCGGTTATCTATTAGCAGAGAGGTTTTGTGAAGTTCACCTCAACTTAAGCACCTTGACAATGGTTTAAGCTGTTATATAGTAAAAACATACCTGAGTCTGACTCAGAGCACAAAGGGAGTTGGGTACCTGGGCTCAGTCAAATTTGAACTGTTAGACCATGGTGAAGTGACCAATCATGGAGCACCTCATGACCCACTGTTAAACTAGGCATGAAATTACCTCTTCACTCATTACTGTGAATCATTTCCAGCTCCCATCTACTGCCAAAGGTTTTGGATCAGTCATTTGTAAAGGGATGTAAATCATTCATGGATTAATGTTATCATATAATTGTCTCTAGCCAGATCTGAAATGGACACCGAGCTAAAGCATTGCAACAAGACTAGGTTTGACCTTGGCTCTTGCATCCACCTGCTTCAGGATACACAGTTTTGCTATTGATATATGGTGCTTTCATGTTCCATACCATAATTTAATGCATTTTAGATTTAAAACCATAATCTGACCACTTTGTGCAAATGGCTTATAGATCATAGAATAGTTTGGGTTGGAAAGGACCTTAAGATCTTCTAGTTCCAACTGCCCTGCCATGGGCAGGGACACCTCGTACTAAACTACATTGCTGGAGGCTCTGTCCAACCTGGCCTTGAACATCACAAGGGATGGAGTATTCACAACTTCCTTGGGCAACCCATTCCAGTTCTTCACAGCCCTCACTGTAAAGAACTTCTTCCTTAGATCTAATCTAAACTTCTCCTGTTTGAGTTTGAACCTGTTACCCCTTGTCCTACCACTACAGTCCCTAACGAAGAGTCCCTCCACAACATCCTTGCATCCCACTTCAGACACTGGAAGCTGCTCTGTGGTATCCACGCAGCTTCTCTTCTCCAGGCTGAACAGCCCCAATGTTCTCAGCCTGTCTGCATAAGGGAGGTTATGGATATGGATCAGGGATATGGATCAGGGCTCCAGCCCCTGATCATCCTCGTGGCCTCCTCTGGACTTATTCCAACAGCTCCATGTCTTTTTTATGCTGAGGACATCAGAAGTGTACACAATACTCCAGGTGAGGTCTCACGAGAGCAGACTAGGAGCAAGATCCTACTACTGTGTGTGAAGTTTGAAATGGATGAATGAGCCTGGTAAAGAGAGAGGTCAGACCTTGAATCCCTACTCAGTCAGTACAGGCAGGCACTCCATGGCAAACTGTTTGGGTCTGGTCCTTGCTGATCCCCATTGAGGGACCTCGTGGGGTTTATTCTGGAGAAGAGAAGGCTCAAAGGGGACCTTATCACTCTCTACCGCTACCTGAAAGGAGGTTATAGTGAGATGGGGTCGGTCTCTTCTCCCAATTAACAAGTAATAGGATAAGAGGAAATGGCCTCGAGCTGCACCAGGGGATGTTTAGGTTGGATATTAGGAACAATTCCTTCCCCAGAGGGTGCTCAGGCATTGCAACAGGCTGGCCAGGGCAGTGCTGGAGTCACCATCCCTGCAAGTGTTCACAGCCCGTGTAGCCGAGGCCTCAGTGCCAGGGGTTAGTGGTGGCTTTGGCAGGGCTGGGGATGGTTGGACTTGACGGTCCTAAAAGTCTTCTCCAACCTGGTTGATTTTATGATTCTATGATTCTATTCCATGTCCACAAACTGTCTTAAGTACGATTCCAGACGTAATAACTAGTCATCTGTGCAGGAGAGCAGAAGAGAGATACAGGACAGAGGGGTGTCATATGCCAAAGAGTCATAGGTTTGGTCTTGCTGGCTTTTTTATTTAATCTTAAGTCTTATAATAAATTTTCTGTTTCTTCTTAAAGTCTGACTTTTCAGGAGAAAAAATAAAAGAGGGAGAAGCTTCTGCTCCTTTTCTCACAGAAAGCAAACTAACAAACTGGAGTACAAACAAGTGATTTGGTTGAGGATATGATGACAAAGCAGAGGGAAAGCTCTTCATGTCTCAATCCAGAAATGCAAGGTCTACCATGCTGCCCTTGGACCCAAAGCTAAATACCAGATGGACAGCTAGTTAGATCTGCTGTAAGATCCAAGGCAGCTGATGTAGCATTATCTCTGTCCCTTCCTAGCACTCTATTTCCTGTAGTCAGTGACAGATAGCATTTGAGGACGTACTCTAGGCTTGGAATATAGGCCTTGTTTTGAGTACTTCGGTCTTAACAAATAAAAGCTAGAGTCAATATTGTTTTCATTTAATTTATTTTCAGATCTTATCATTTGTGAGTGTAGGGGGATGACAGACTTATTGATGACTGATAAAGCCTGGCAGTACTGCAGCCCAATGCTTATAATTTCATTTCATTGTAGGCAGCTGCCCCATCCTTTTCTGTATTCTTTACATTTTGGGGTATTACTGCTGAGGCACCTTCCTCTTTACTGCTTTGAAAGGGGAGTAATATTAATCCTGAAATATTGCTTGTGATGATAAGTGAAATCCCTCTTTAAGACTGAAAATTCAGAACTGTCCTAACACGTGAGTGAGGGTTGTTCTGGTACAACCCATCTCTGGGTGTATTTATAGATGAAGGATGGAATCCGACTTGGCACCAACTACTGACTGGCACTGTAGTCTTGCTTTGTAGTTCGTGAGCAGCCACTGAGCATATGCATATTCATAAGCAGTGTGTTGAGAGCCGTGATAAGAGGTTCAGAGAGATTCATTCAGGAAAGTCCAGACCACACATGCACCAGCCCAAGTGTGTAGGTCTGAGCTCAAGTGAACGAATCATGATGGGGGTGTAAAGGGAGAGCTAAAGTGGGATAACTTGGCACAGAGAACAATGAAGTGAAAGAATGGTTTAATCCAAGTAATGGAGTGAATCTCAGAGCAGAGACATAATGGCAGTGCTGCAGTTAAACAGCACAGTTGCTTGTAAATAAACAGTAGTTCAGGGAGGACTTTCAAAGGCACAAGCAAGCAGAAGAGAGGGGTTTGGACTCTGTTCATGGAGCAGGCTCACATGGGAAGGATGGAGTTGACAAACAACTATGTTTTCACCTCCTGCAGAGGAGTAGTTGTGCTCACATGGTGGTAGCTGACAATACCTGTTGTTGAAACAGCCTAGGCACAACTGCTTGCTCAGGGCTGCTCTTTACACTGATGTCCTGCAGATGAGGCCCCACAGATAGATGCACGCAACTGATGCAATGCAAAGACTTAGAGTACAGCCATTAAGAAGTCCTTTAATCACAGAATCACAGAATGGATTGGGTTGGAAGGGACTTTAAAGATCGCCTGCTTCCAAACCCCCTGCCATGGGCAAGGACATCTTCCACTACACCAAGCCCCATTCAGCCTGGCCATGAACACTTCCAGGGAGGCAGCATCATTCAAAATCAAGGGGAAAAGCATCATCTACTTCTAACAAACTTCACTTCTCAGCAGCAGTGAGTAGTGCATCCTATCTATTACCCATGGATAAGATCCTTGTATCCATAAACATGTTGTCTGCTATGGACAAAAGCCTGTGGAGAGACAATGCGCCCACCTGCCCTGAAGAAGTCCTGCAAAGCCCTAATGAACTTGTTCAATGCAGGTTCTAAGCAATGTCTGCATTTTGTGTGGAGTTCACATTGCACATTCTCCCAGGCTTTCTGAAAGGCTGCTTCAGTGGTAAACAAGGGGAATGCAAACAGGAACAGCCACAGCATTGACATATCAGTACCGCACAGGGAAGCCAAACACACAGCTTGCACCCAGCAGCAGCTTCTCTTTATTATTATAGATATTACAGTAACATTTAGCTCTGACTGGGGCCCTGTTGTGCTGGGCTCTTTGTACACGTGTAATGAGGCAGTTTAAGAGAGATTTGTCAGACAAATGGAGCCATCTGTGACAGTCACCCTGAACTCCCTTTATAATCAACAGGCACTTCCAGAGGGTAATTCCTCTCCTGCTAAAGTAGTCAGCTAAAAGACAAGATATGAATCATGTTTTAAAATGCCTGGATTTCTCCTTCTGGTAAGGGGGCTAGCTGAGTAGTAGAGGTCTACAATGCATTTCTTTACAGGTATTAAAGCTAAGCCACATATTCCTCTCCTTTCAGAGAGGCTGAATTAGGATGTGACAGTGTTTGCTATAGGCCACACAGTGATAAGTGGCAGATGATTGTTTAGCTGTCTATTCCCAAGGTGTTAAATTCATCCAAGGCTGCCTTCCTTCTTCTTGGGAAATGTTTTCCATTCAGGCAGCTCAAAGCACTCTGCAAATGTCAAATAATTATACCCTGTTCTTCTGGGGTAGGCACAGATCCACAAGAGATTTTGGCTCTGTCCACTTGAATAAAGCAATCAGAAGTGATTATTTCCTATAGTCCATCTCTCTGGTTAGTACTAGAAAAAGCAAAGGGTGCAAATATGGGTGTCTGAAAGCTCAGGTGTCTAAAAAGCTACAAGATCCTGACTTGCTGGTAGGTCAAAAATGCAAGTTGAAGCTCTGAAATAAGGCAGGGTAGTGTACAGGAGAACAGGAATTTAGGCATAATGTCCTTGAAGGCAAAGACAGAGAAAGTGCTCTGAGCACTGGCTTCCCAATGGGCAAATCAGGAATACCAAACAGGTACTGGACTTGGGCAGGATGGCTGGGAGAGCACTGCAAAATGCCTACTGGAGCTTTGAGCAAGAGGTTGGTGTGGACAGTAAGTACTGCTCATATCTGGGCAATCCCCTTGACTTCCTGGTAGGGCTGCAGTGCCCTTTTATTGCATTCGAGTGGCACATTTTAATGAGAAATAGCTATGTTAATTGCTTGGGAAGTTCTTCCCTAATAAGTCCCTTTCAGAGCTGCTTGGTAAATGGGTGTCTTTTCAGGCCACACAAACACTTTAAAATATCCCCTGACACTCACTTGCTGCCTAAGGAGAAATCCACTACCCCAGCTGCATGCTAAAGAAAGGCTGCACACTCTCCACTTCTAACATCATTGCAACCCAGAGCCCAATTACATAGTCAAACAATCACAAAAGAATCAACAATAGCACCAGGGAATCTCATTTGAGGATAAGTCTTTGTCTGAGGATCCTGGGATATGACGTGAGCCTAATGAACTAGAGAGGAAGAACGTTAACCTTTTGCATGTCTTTATTGGGTTGACCTGATTAGCCTGGTTAATTCTGTACCCTTCTCTCTCCAGAGCAGGAGAGATTTCCTTCAAACTCTCCAATATGTAAGTTTAAGGAATAGGGAATTATCCATAGGATCTCTTAGATTACATACATAAATAATTTCCTCTTTCCTTGCCACTTCTTAATAGCATCACAGTCAATTTGCACTCAGACTTGGCAGTCTGAGTGCAAGCAGCTATGGGCTCACTGTCTTTTCCTTGCTTTTCACTGTGCACTACGATGACTTTCCTTACAGGAGCTGAAAGAAAACACATATATAATGCTTTCAGTCTAGAATAATAGAATCAACCAGGTTGGAAAAGACCTTTAAGATCATCAAGTTCAATCTTTATCCCAGGACTCCCAAGCCCAGAGGAATGTCAAAGCATGTGCCTTCTCAGCTTCTGAGTTCTACCTCTTTACAAACCCATGTCTGAGCTGTCATTTGCTTTCATCTTCATTTCAGAGCCTATGGAAGGTGCTGTGCTGTGGTTAGAGCCTGCCACTTACTGTACCAAGGGTGGAAAAATACCACATCAAAGCTGTCATTCCCTTTGGCAAGCAGTTGTATTATAGATGCATGAGGTGTGCTCTAAAGTCTCTCTCCATTTACTTCTCTATCTTCTGCCTGCTGCGGGTTTCTCCAGTGCTCATTCATAATGAATTCTGCTGTTTCATGGAAATGACCCATGTTGGGCTGCATCAGGATGGTGATGTCTGCTTGGATTACCTTTGGGAAGGTACAAATGAGAGGTGGCAGGGCTATTACGGAGGCAAGCAGCTCTGGGGATGAGCTATGTTTCAGCTGAGCATATATAGGATGACCAGAGCTGACAGTGATCACATAATGCAATTAAAAAACGAAGTTCAGGGAGTGTCAGGCAGTGCAGTGCTTGATCTGTGAAGCATCCTGGAGAGCCTCTTTCACATCCCATTTACTGTGGGAGGGATACAGCTCGGGAGTGACATCCCTTTTCACTCACCTGCATTACCCCATTAGAAACAGGATGCACAAACTGAAGGCCACTCTAACCAACTACAACTCCTGCTAAATAGTTTCAGTGATATGTAATTAGTAGGTTTTCCCAGCAACTTTTTACTCTAACTTGCCTTAGGAGGTGTTGGGAGGTGGGGAAATTGTCAGTAATTTAATGCTAAACTGGACTTAAGACGGGTCCTAGTACAGCTCAGTGGAGTGAGGAATCTTTCCTTCATTGCATAAAGTAGAATCTGAAGTCAGGGCTTGGAAGCCAAGCATAGATACAGACTAAAAATACAGTACAAACATAGGTTATTAGGATAAATAATCATGGGAATAGAGTACCTTTTCTGTCAGCTAGGTCTTTTTGAAAAGGCTGGGAGCATTCCAAAAGGTAATTATTACAGAAGCACTCTGTTCGGTAGGTATAGGAATTGTTGGGAGAATTTAATAACCTGTATCATGAAGTAGGTCAGGCCCAAAATTGCAGAAGTTAGAAGAGGCTGTTACAAAGTCAGCAAGTCTTTTCTAGCTTTGCATTTTCCTCGGCCTGGATAAAACCAGTTCATATATGATGCCTTTTAATTGAACTGCTCCAAAATGACCCTGTGCTTTGCCAAGACCTCTGCTAATGCAGATGAGTCAAACCCAACTCTTTGTTCAGAAAGTGGAAACTGAATCCATGTTACACCAACATCCTGATTCATCACTAGAGAGGGTGAATTTACTGAATTTTACAGCTGAGGTGAGCTTTGGCTCTATACATTCTTAATTGTTTTGTTACAGTCGGTAAACAGCTGATTCAGAGGTTGAATACCATTTAAAATACCAAGGATATTGTGTTGTCCTGCATTTACCAGTCAAGAAGGTTGTGGGTGGCAACTGAATTGACTCCCTGGAGTGAGCACTGATTGTTTTCTGCAAGGAAAGCCATGGATCAGGGACTCTTCTCTGTAACTGCCAGCTGCACTCACCTTCACTCAGTTTAGAGTGAAAAGCTAGTGACAATGACATGCCATCACCTAACGTAAAATCAACTCCAGTTCTATAGTTGACTTTCTAGAAAGCTCACTAGTTAAAACAGGAATAGAATGAGGGAGCATTATGTGGCAGAGAAAAATAATCAACGCATTTTTTAGGAAGGAAAATCTAAAGTTCAGGTTGGAAATGGAGTGAACACTGTTTGATTAGTTTTTCCTCTGAGATCTGTCAAATTTGAAAAGGCTACAATAATAATAATTTGCTTTACTGCCTTTACTTTTCCCAAACAGTCCCTGTCTGTCCATATGCATTAGATGCCAGCTGGAAATGTGTGTTGGGTACTGACATGCAAATTATTAGCACAACATGTATTTTTCTTTCCTTAAAACTGTCTATATCCAGCCTGGAACAGAGTGTACTATTCCTTTCTGTATTTATCTCATTAGTGCACTTTCATGTTGACTGTCCTTCCTCCTCAAGAAAAAACACTACAGGGCCAGATTCCCACTTTTTTCTTTCCTTTTGAATACAAACCTTACCCTTAGGCACATTTTTCTACAATTTGCAGAAATTAAAACCCATTTCATAAGTATGGATATCAACTGTTTTGAAAACATTCTGATTCAAGGTTACATTCCTTTCACTATGCACTACCAATGACTTTGCTTAAGGGAGCCGAAAGAGAACATATATATAAAATACTGTGTGAAACTGGGGAATAAACTCAGAAAGCAACAACTAGATTCAATTCTGATTAGGATTCAGCCAAAGATAATATTCTGGCTAACAACAAATGAGTTTGCACCTCTTGGCTCCCATGTTCTTCCTTTTCCCCACCCATTAGATTGAAATGCCTTTTGCAAAACAGGGTCCCTTTGATGTTATATTAACCATATCAATATCCAGCTGAGCCTGGCTACCTTGGCTGAACAAGAAGAGACAGAGATAGGGAGGGAGATGACACAGATATAGATAGATGAATAAAAATTGCCTTCTGAATTAATGTAGCTCTGCAGTCAGAAGGGGGTACAGCTAGGCTGTGGCAGGAGTTTGTATTGCAATTTTATTTGTCTCTAGAGGGAATGAGTAGGAAAGGGAGACAAGATAGGAACTTTGTCTTAAGCTTCTCCTCTCCACCAAAATCATTTTCAAACCAATGTGAGCTCTTTAAGTATTGCCAGCTGAGGCTGGTTTGGTTTCTGCTATGTCGCTGGCTGCCCGCTCGCTGCATAGCCACTTTGCTGCTGCTAGGTAACCCCTGTACACTTCTTTATTAAAGTCAAGCCTACTTTTGTTGTTTGGTGGGGTTTTTATTCCTTTTTGCCTCTTTGTACCAGCATGTTTTGTTGGTGAGAAGCACAAGAACTAATACGTGTTTAGTCACGGACCTAATGCTTTCCCTTATGACCCTCAGACGGCAGTTATTCCTTTCACCAAGACACTGGTGGACAAGGCTGCACTAAAAAAGCCAATACTTTTTTGGGTGTGAGGTGAAATAGTCCTGGGTCAGGTCACATACAAGGACAGTGAAACTACTTCTTTTTGGGGTTATAGCCAGAGATTTTCTTCAGTTTTCCTTATCAAAAAATTTCCACTTAAATGCAATGATAGCACTGCTGCTGGTGGTGTTGCAGGACCATCCCATAGCCCAGTACAAAATGAAGGCTCTGTTGGATCAGATGATGTGTGATGAAAAGACTCTCTTTGCCTTACAGAGCAAATAGAGTCTGAGTAGTTTTGCTCTATCTGAGCAGAAAAGATGAACAGAATAATGAAGACCTGGGGAACGAAGTGTTTTGCCCAAGGTTTTGGAGCAGAGTGGCAGCAGAGCCAGTCAAGAAGGCCAGATTCAGGCACCCCATTCAGCTCCTGCTGCACTGGCCCATATGTGTCCTCATGCTCAGGGAAGATTTGCCTGTTCCCTCTGTAGCTCCATCTGCTCTGACATTGCTCTTTCTCTTGCCCAGCTGAGAACAAGGCGAAACCGGGAGACAAACAAGAAACGCTGGATCTGGACCTTGGCCTGGAGATGTCCAAGGCTGTCAGATAACATCTTTTATCATCTGTTGTTGCTGCTCTGAGGCTTTGTGCTAGGGGATGCCCAACTTGAGGGCATCCTTTGGGCTCTCCTGTGTTGGGTTTAGCCTCTATCCATTTTGGTGAACACAGGGAACAGTCAGCAGTTATGATTTCTAGGACCAGGATAAGTAAGACCTCCTTTGTCTCATCCTGGTCTCTTTTCCCCTTTCCTCTCCTGCCAGCCCTCTTCCGTGTGGACATACCCAACTAAATACAGAGATACTTTTTCATTAACAGAGCTGAGCTAATGTTGCCTGTATTCCCCTTTATTGCTTTGTTGGTCTCCATCTGTCCCAGGGAAGGAGGGAAGAGTTTCGGACTGTAATGATGGACTGCTGGAGCAATCTAAGAAAGAAAAGCGTTAAAAGGCAACATGTACACACAAAAGAAGAGAACTGTAAGGGCAGGACTTAGTCATAGTGTTGGTAGGGACAAGCTGGGTAACAAATTATGGTCTAGTGCTCTGTCTTTGCATGAGGCCATTAATCATGACTATTGCCTGGCTTGATTTCTTTTTAGTCTGCAGTAAGCAGGCAGTGAGGGAAAGCGTTCAAGCTTCACATATGCCAGACAGAAAGAGCAGAGTGAGATGGGAACAGGCAGCAGACGGTGAGCTTCAAAGGAACAGACAAATAAAAGCCCCCCTGAAGTGAAGAATGCCTCAGAGACAAAACGGGAAGCCTACAGTCTGCGATGCTACTCAAAGATGTTATTAATGGGCTGTAAAACTCCAAGCAGGAGAGTTGGGCTGGTCTGTTTCAAAGGGGTATGGAGGAGAGTTTTAGACTACGCTCAGTAATTCTCAATCCCTGCCAAAGTAGGTGTTTGCCACGTTGCAGCCTCAACCATATTGGTTTTGTCTGGCAAGGAACACGTCTATTCACACTGGAGAAGCAATCTTATAGACAGTGAGATGTTTGCAGTCACCTTCCATTTCACAGTCCCATGTAGACAGGACTGGGTATTAGGTATTTGTGGAGTGACATCACTGACACTCTCCTGTTTTGGGTGCCCACATGCCACCAGTTGACCTAACCTGAGCCTCCTCTGATTTGTCGCTGTATCCAGTGAAAGCACATGAAATAGTGTATCTGTTGTTTCACGAAAAGTTGTAAAATGCAAAACTCTGTGTGTGTATATATATACACACACATATATTCATGAGCTCACATACATATATTCATGTATATATAAATATATCTATATCTATATCTATCTATCTATCTATATATGTATGAGCTCACAGTCTGGTTAAACTAACGTAGGCAGGAAAAAAAGAGAGAGGGGTTTGTTTCACCAAGCACCAGTTCTAGGAATAGGATTTCTTCTCATCTGGGTTTAGCTGCTGAAAAGCTGAGAACTCGATACCTTGCAAAACTCATTGCATTCTTAGGCAGCATTGTGAGGTGGGACAGAAAATCATTGGGAGATGCCTTTCGCTCTCTGTTGTCCAGAGAAAAAAACAGGGTATCTAATTTGCATCAGTTGGTTCACTTCTAGACAAATCACAACCTCTTTCTACATGTTCTTCATTATCCCCGTGTAGGTGGAGGGAGGAGAAAGCAATGGTCCTCTGGCTACATGCAGTAACTCAAGTTGTTCGAGTAAGACTGCAATTCAAGCACACAGGGCTTAGCTTTATGTATGCACACTAATAGCAGAGCTGCACTAGCAGGGGGTTGCTGAATAACTGAAATACCCAGCTTTGGGAGGAAGCAAACCACCAAGAGCTTCTGAGCATGGCTTTGTAGAGCTGTGCAGCACCCAGTAGCCTGCCCATCTTACTCCTTTCCTACAGCTGGGACTATTGCAATCTCCTTTCTATAACCCATCCATGAAGGTCCCCCTTCCACCAGCGGCTTGAAGTCTGTATATTAAAGCTCTCAGCTCCAGGGAGTTGTTGTCTGGTACCTACTCCTCACTTATGCTGCTGCTGCTTTTATCTAAGGAGATAAAAACACTTTAGTGTCCTGCACTGGGTGAAGGTGTGCTACTATTGATTGCATCCCGAGGCATATGCCATGATTAACCATAGGCAACCAAAGCAAATTCAGCCAAGGCAAATTACCAGCATAGACAACAAACAGAATATCCTAACTCATCCTTCCACCCCTGTTTGACTACTGTTTGGGGTTTATTTGGAAATGCAGTTGGTTGTTTTCAGCCTTGTGTTAGGACTATTGAGGAGAAACCAGTCACTTTTATGGTATTTTTCCATCCCAGAGCACCTGACTTAGAAAAGAACAGGTTGAGGGTGAGAAGAGCTAAGGAGACACCAGATTGCCAGCCTGGGCGCTGTGATTTGAACACAACTTTCTCAGCATCACTGTGAATAGTTCATAAGCAGTCAGCATGTGCGGTCTTCTCAGCATCATTTTCCCAGGTTGGAAACCATCCCAGTGGATCAACACTGGGAAAGGTGTGTGATTAACAGGTTAACAAAGCAGCATCTCACATCAGACTAAACAGGCAGCAAAGTGGTTCAGAGACTGGTGGGGAACCTGGAGTTCTCAGCCAAAAATTCTTGTCTATGAATTCTTGTCTATGTCGTGATGACAGCGTTAATAATAGAGGAGAAAGTCAGGGAAATCATGAGAAAATGCTCTTACTATGTCATTACAGAAAAAGGGCAAAATGCAAATAGGACCACTATGGCTGAGAATCAGAGGTGATAGAATGGATGTTTCTGATTGAAACTGGGAACCCAGGCAGGCTGGAGCTGCAGAGCAATGCTTTGTTTTCCCTTGACAAATCCAAGCCCAAAGCAAAGATGAATATATACATTAGAGAGTTCTAAATGCTCTCTTCCAAGGGCAGCTTTGGACTCACTTATTAGAGACATTTTAAAATGCTCAGCATGTCAGTCCAGATAAATGGAAAAAGCCTGGGAAATGCACTGTAAACCATGATAGCTGCTGTTTCTAGAAGACTTCTGAGCTAGCCTAAAGGTGGTAACAGCAGTAGGATAGGACAAGACAAACTACTGGACTCCAGGGACTGGACCTTTTTGGGAAGACCCCTTGCAGAAATAGGTTCTCTGAGGTATGAAAGCCTCTTGAAATGCAATTTCAGGTCCAAATTCCTAAGTAACTTTTCTGCAGTCATGTTGCTTCATCTCCTACAGGCAGCACAGCCATGCCTGTCCTACATATCTACTGAATCCTGAGCTGGTATTGTCAGTCCCACACCTATAGCACATGTGTAATCACATCTTCATTAGACATAATGAAGGAGAAGAGCCTTGACCCTGTTTCACACAATGTGAATTTTTCTAGTATTGTGTGTAGGGCTCTGGAATGCAGGATAAATGTGTGGAGACCTTTCTTCCTCCTTAGCCCTCCAAATAGGTCAGGGCTAAGATGTCTTGCTGGGAAGAGTAGAAAAGGCAGGAACCCCACCTGGATGCAGAATGACTCAGGTACTGACCTATGTATTTGTTGCATGCAGAAATAAGTGGTTCAGCAGTTCTCTTCTTCACCCTCACTCTGCATCTTAACTCAAAAGACTCCATCATGTGACAACAGCACCAGTGTGGAAACTCCTGCTTAATCAAAAGCATGTGAAAAGAGCTTTGGGTTTGTTTGCTTGTTGGAGTCTATAAGGGCATTTTCCCTTTTAACATTCCAGTTCTCTTTCTTTCTCCTCATGACTCAGTATCTGGGAGCCTAATTCCTAAAAAAGTTAATGGTTTGGGAGTCCTCATCATGCAGATGCCAAGGAAGCGATCTCCTTAGCAACAGCAGCCATGGAAGCACTCGGATCTGCTTAGGTCTTCAACCCATTCATGTCCCTTGCACTCTCAGCAGTGTCCTGCCTGAGGGATAAGTTGGCTTCTGTATTATTTTACTTGTCTTGGGGTGTAGATAATTCCCTCGCTGAATATTTGAGTTCACCCCTATTAGAAATAGTTCAGATTCCTCATTTAAAAATGAACCTGTTGAAAACTTAGTTCAGTGCTCAGAAAAGAAGTCACAGCAAAGATATGGAAAGAAGAATGTTCCTGAATTACGCAGAGAACAGATACAGGGATATTGTCAGTGGTGGTCTTCTGTAGTGATATAATTCCCCCCCTTAAATTTGTCCTTAGAAAGGGAGAAGCTTATTCTTTGAGGTCCATTTTTCCTTAAGAGGGGTGTTAGTTATTACCTCAGAGAGATTTGCTTGTAAAGTGTAAATAAATATTCTCCAAAACTATAGCTGATATATGATGCCAAATATTCTGGCAGCAACCTACAGTCCCACGACAGTCTCTGTCTCTGGCTACTGACCTATAGATGGGACCTAGAACAGATCTCAGTGGCGTTCAGAGGTTTATGTAATTCAAAGGACAACATTACTGGGTGTAAAATAAGCCTGGTGAGTGGGAAGACAGACTAGACAAGAAAGGGGTGTGCAGTGAGAAAGTCCTGGTGCAGAAAGTATGTTTAATGAATTAATAAAACCCATATGAGGAAAACAGACTGAATCATAGCAGCAACCCTATTTAAAGCATGTTCCCATGGACAGTTGTATGAGTGAACAGAGAAGCAGTGAAACTGAGCCTCCTGGATCGGGAAGAGAGTGTCAGTCATAGGAATGTGAGATTGGTTTGCGTCAATTTTCCCTCCCATAATCTGAAGCTACACTCTGAGAGTGACAGAACCATAGAATGGTTTGGATTGGAAGGGACCTTAAAAGATGATCTATTCCACCCCCCCTGCCATAAGCAGTGTCATCTTCCACTAGATCAGGTTGCTCAAAGCCCCGTCCAACCTGGCCTTGAATGTTCCCAAGGATGAGGCAAACACAGCTCCTCTGGGCAACCTGGTCCAGTGTTTCACCACCAGCATCATACAAAATGCCTTCCTTATACATAGTCTAAATCTATCCTCTTTTAGTTTAAAAACATTACCCCTTGCCCTATCACTGCAGGCCCTATTAGAAAGTCTGACTCCATCCTTCTTATAAGCCTGTTTAAGTATTGGAAGTCTTCAATAATGTCTCCCTGGAGCCTTCTCCTCTCCAGGCTGAACAACCCCAACTCTCAGTGCCATGAGCCTACATAGTAAGAGCCTTTCAATACAGAAAAGGCTTCTGCAAGCAGGAAAGGGCTGTCTTGTTGTCTCTAGCCACTGGTAAAAGAGCCCTGAGCTAAAGTGGTTGGAGGAACTGTGAGATCTCCAGCACTTGAACAGCTTTAAAATCAGTTTAGAATTGATCTATGAGTTGCAGCAAACAATGTTCTCCTGAAGCAGGTGGATAATATGATCCTGCAAAACAATGTGCTTCATCCAACAAGTGAAGCAGAGTTTCCCAAAATTCCCTCTTCAGTGTCACTGAATATGCCAGTGCAAAACATCTGGCTCTCTTGCAGAGGATAACACAGCAAATGGGTTGGTGGCCATTTCCCTTCTCATAACATGGGATGAGCTATAGGAAAGTCTTTGCCAGGTTTTAGCAGGAGGCAGGTTATGACTTGTTGTGTTTCAAGACCAAACAGCAGCAGGATTCATAGTCAACACTATTTTATGCAGGAACACTTCTTAAACCACTACCACTGAAGTGACAGCTCCTGCTGGACTTGCAGTCAATTTTGGCAGGGATTTATTGAGTCTGTGAGGAGCAGGACCAAAGTTCTGGTGGACAGCAGCCTCCACCTCACTGCATGACAGTCATAGCCACGTCACACTGCTTTTTATCCCTAACAAGCTTGTTATGTCTGATTTTGGTGCTTCGCTGTCTCCCATTTATGCTCCCATTGCACTCCACAGTCCTGCCCTCAACATATTTACTGTGTGGGAGCCTTTTAATTTGATTATTTGTCTCTAATCCTTTGTCTCTAACCCTGTGCACAGCCAAACGCTGTTTCAGATCCCAGACTCCACAATAGCAAGCATAGAAAAACTCAAGAACTTCTTCCAGTGCCGAATTCAGCTCCCCATGTTGAGCTGAATGTTGAATAATTCACCAATTTCTCTTTTTCTCTAGCCCAGGAACAAGCAGCTGAGCAACAAAAGAGGAAGGGAAACCACCCACCCACAGAGCAGCTCTGGTGGCTTTGTTTCCTGGCTGACTTATGGCAAGAAAAGCAAAGCAGCAGCAAAGGAACAAGGAGAGGGATGATCTTGTGAGGGGTGCTCAAGATGAGCTGCTGGAGGGTCCTGAGATCCCTTACCTAAAATGCAGTTTTGGGGCTTTGTTTCAGAGAATTCAGAGCTGGGTGCAGTCATGATATGATATTCTTCCTACTCAGGACACTTCTTTATCTTGTTCCCCCACAAATACATATGCTGCACTGGGGGACAGGGTCTACTCCCAAAGCATCCCCTCTGCTTGCACCTCCTTGTTTAAATCAATCCTGGGAGACGCAAATCCTCATTAAATCCCGACATCCTCTACGGAGGGAAATCCATTAGACTGATTTTTCACCTACATCAATAATTAAATCATTTATAACAGGGTGCTAAATAAGTAAGACAAGTCAAAAGGGTACAGTTCACTGAGGCTAGATGGGAAAGAAGGAGGGAGATGGAACACCAGTGGCACAGGCTGCAGTCCAGGAAAGCTGAAACATTCTTTCTCTCTTCCATAACTACAGTGGTACTAATGTCTTCAGCACATGTAAACTACCAGGATGGGAATCTATGCAGAAAGCCTCTCAGTAGGCACCGTCACCTCCGTCTCGTTTCCATAGATACTTGGGTCCCTGCTTCCAACAGCGAAAATCCTGATTGACACTTTGTACCTTGGGAGAGGTAGAGCCTCAGCGTCATAGAAACAAGCTGTGACTGTTTATTAAAGTCCCTCATGGCAGGGGGCTGAGCTTTTCAGGGTTTCCTGATTTTATTACTATTTCAAATGAGTCTTTTTCTTTCCCCCAGCTTATTTTACACCATTGAAAAGGTGCTGGCTTGACAGCTTTGTAGTCTGTGATCACATCTTGATTTCAGCAATCAGGTAAAACTGCAGACAAATGGCCAGACTGCATTCTGTGAGAGAAAAGGTTGAATAAGAAGGAAATCAAAAATTTCCATTTCTTCTGCAAACCAGCATTGCAACAGACTCCAGAGTGAGCAGTGACTTAATGAGCTGCAGGGAGCTTTTGAAGAGTCTTCCACAAAAACACAAAGAGGTCATCACCGAAAGCCATGACTGTGCAGGAAAGGTCAGACAATTTGATTTTCCTCTGCACCCTGAATACATTGCACTGTTTGGGATGAAGTAGGCCCATTGAGTGGAGCCACTTCATTCATGGATGGTAAACGGGCTTGACGTCTGGTCTCCTGACCCCCAGTGTGATGCTGGGTTTAGACATTAGGCACTAAGTATGTCCAGTTCCTGAAGAGATCTCTGGGTAAAGTGAGTAAAGACTAATTGTACCAAGTAGACTCTTCCTGTTTATTTTATTGCTTCCAGCCCTTAGTTCACACCATGTGTTTTTAGCCAGCACAGCTCCACTCTTTTGCTGCAGAGGTTGTCAGACAGTGATTTCTACTAATACAGGTGACAAACATCCTGGTTTTCATGTGGGTGGTTCCAGGAGAAATCATCTGTACCGATGTCCTGTTTTTTCCAGAGACCCTTGGTGGTCTCCTCTAGGGCCATCCAGCTTGGTCTAGGGGATAACATCTAATAGGAAACTTGAAAGGACCCATTATCTTTATTTAGTCTTATTTAAGGTCAAAGAAACAAAAAAAAAGGTGAAAATTCTCAGGAAAAATATGCATTTTGCATAATCTTCATAGGTTATATACGGCATAGTCTAAAAGATGATACTTATACCAGCTGTTCAAATCTCCTCTATGAAAAGCCTACAGGAAGCAACATTTCCTGGATTTCCATGGCACTTTTCTGCCATTCCAGATGCTTGGGTTGTATATCATGTCATGTTGCATCAGTCTGTGTGTGCCTGCTGATCTAAGGTTGAATCTCTATTTCATTTTTGATGACTCTGATGCAGACAATACCCAGTGCAAAACTGGGGGTAGGGTGGCCCCAGGATTTCCTCTCCTGCCCTGAATATGGTTGGTACATAAAGTCCCTCCCAGGACTTCTGCCACCAGAAGAGTGCTAAAGGAACCCTTGTACTATCTAGAAAGCCTGTTTTGGTATTGCCCTTCTTCACCAGGTTTCCAGGATCAGTTACTCCAAACAGCATGAAAAAATTCCTACAGTGCTTGTAATTCTCTAAAGATAATTTTCAGGCAAGACATGGGTAGCTGGGGAAGAAGAGCTTTGCTTGGTCTCTACTATGCCTGACTTCATTGAGGGCTCTTTAAGTTGGATTGCCCATCCCCAGAAGCGTTGGATGGGGATTTAAACAACTTGGTCTAGTGGAAAGTGTCCCTGCCCATGGCACTGGGGTTGGAACTAGATCATCTCTAAGGTTCCTTCCAACCCAAACCATTCTATATTCTATGACTTACACTATTGTTGTCTTGCCCTTAACCATGTTTGTGACGCAAGGACCCAACACAGCCAGCTGGAGGGAGGGCTAGGTGAGTGCATAGGGTGGATAGGACATAGCTGAGATCCTGAGCCAGTGAAGGATGACAACACAAACAACAATCACTGTTACTCTGCATCTGTACCCACAGCACAACATGCTCACCTTTGCCATCCAGAGCCTCTTGGCAATTCCCATTGTTCTTGTTCCCTTCATTTCTACTTTGAGATGAAGCAAGCACAGACGGACCCTGAGGCAGGCTATAACTGAACATCAACATAGGGTATATTAAGTACTGCACTGATATCACTGCCTAAACTGAAGACAGCCTTTAAAGTAACAACTTTCAGTTTGGCTTCTGCTGGTGTCAAAACTGGCATCAAATTTGGGCCCTCCAGGGAGTGCATTTGTAATGTTTCAAGGGTGTGACATAGGCTCTGTAATCCTGGTTACAAAGAAGGATTATTCCTTGACCCTGTTGGGAAAATAACTTCATTTTGGGTAAGGAAATGCACCATTCCAATGCCACACGGAGAATTCTGCATCACTGAAATGTGCATCAGAGTAGCATAAAAGGTTTATCTCTTGCAACAAGGGAAATAATGGAGGGTTTCTTTAATTGAATAGTCAAATCAGGAAATGCCAAAACCAGGCAAGTCAAACCAGAAGATAAACTCTCCTGATTTCTCAATTGGTTAAATTGAAGATGAATAAAGAGATTTTTCCTTGAACCAGATGAGCACACACCTCTGAGTCCCAAAACAGTTCATTCCATTTCTATTTTGAATTTTCTAACCTTTCTTTTCCCCTTTTTCTTTTCTGTGGTTTTTTTTTTTCCAAGTTGAAATCACTTTTTAAGTGATTCTTTTTAGAAAACAAAAAGTCAAAAAAGTTCATTTTGAAAATGTCAAGATTCTATTCCTTTAGAGAAAAAGAAACACTTCATGGCAGCAAGTGGGTCTGTAAGCTTTGGGACTAAATGAAATCTGACTTTCTAGGGACTTATGGTTTGTGTTGCAGTTCTTTTATCTAATTTTGGCTGAGCACAGGCGGTCTATGCCTATGTGGGAGCAATGGAACAACTGTCAGCAACTGTAGAGCAACTCCATATCAGAAACATTAGGCTTTTAGTGACTTTGGAAGTCCCTAATAACAAGTTAATAGGCTTTTAGTTAATAAACATGTAAGGGGAAAAGACTGTAAAGTACACTATCACTGCATGACCACACTAACTTTCAGAAACAGGGTCCTTAAAGTTCCTAAATGTAGCCAAAAAAGCAATGAAAATGACTGCCCCTTCCATAACAGTCAGCTACATTTTTTGGTCACCTAAAACTATTTCATAGACTCATTGAATGGTTTGAGTTGGAAAGGATCATCCAGTTCTAACCCCTTGGACGGGTAGGGATGCTTCACACTAGACCATATCACCAAGGCTCTGTCCTGGTCTTGAACACTGCTAGGGATGGAGCATTTATCACTTCTTTGGTTCCAGCACCTCAGCACCCTCACAGGAAAGAATTCTTCCTTAGATCTAACCTGAACTTCCTCTGTTTAAATTTAAACCCATCATTCCTTGTCCTATCACTACAGTCCCTGATGAAGGTCCCTCTCCAGCATCCTTGTAGCCCCCTTCAGACCCTGGAAGCTGCTCTGAGGTCTCCAGCAGCTTCTCTTCTCCAGGCTCAACAGCCCCAATGTTCTCAGCCTGTCTCCATACGGGAGCTGCTCCAGCCCCTGCCTCTCCGCAGCTTCTATTCTCCAGGCTGAACAGCCCCAATGTTCTCAGCCTGTCTCCATACGGGAGCTGCTCCAGCCCCTGCTCATCCTCATGGCCTCCTCTGGACTTGTTCGCTGAATTGAGCAGATTTTTCACATAGCAACACTCTTTTCAATTTTTTAATGGTTAGACATCATAGGACATTCATAGCGAGTACAAATCAGTATCAGTGAGAGCAGGTTTAAGGTAACATCCTGCTCCATGAGCAGAGCAAGCACCCAGAGCTCACCAGAGCATCATACTGATGTGATAAGTGGAGCCATTATAGACGACTGTGTCAATAAGGAAAGTTTCACAGCCTCCCTAATTACACATTGCTTTGCTGGAAGAAGTGGCTCCAGAGGAGCAGTTAGGCTGTGCACAAACATATGCTTGCCTGAAAAGTCAATAAATGTGATTTACATGATTGACCGGTGCAATCACTTTGACTAAAAAAGGAGATAGAAGGAAAAAAAAAGGAGAAAAGAGAACAAATAGTTCATACATTAGTGCAATATGCCAAGAAGGTCCATATTAGTGCTTCCTTTAAGCTGTCCTGAGTAAGCAAATTAAAGAGCTCATCAGTCTAGTCACGATAAAGAGAGAAGGAAGGGAAAATATTATCAAGTAAGTGTGAGCTAATGATTCTTTTCTCAGTTCTACAAGTTCTTGATCCTACAGGCCGTCTCCATCATTCATGTTTGAGAATATCTCTGCATTTTGGATCATAGAATCATAGAATCACAGAAGGGTTTGAGTTGGAAAGGACCTTAAGATCATCTAGTTCCAACCCCCTGCCATGGGCAGGGACACCTCACACTAGGCCATGTCACCCAAGTCTCCATCCAACTTGGATTTGAACACTGCCAGGGATGGAGCATTCACCACCTCTCTGGGCAACCTGTTTCAGTGCTTCACCACCCTCACAGTAAAGAGAAACACACGGATGGTTCCCACTTTGCTTTTGGAAGGGTTTTCAACTAGTTTGAGCCAGTCAATCCATCACTGGGCTATATCTATCCCAGGTTGTTCCCTACTGATAGAGTAATAAGGCATTTCTTCATTAAATGAAGGTGTAGACCCAGTGACTCCATGGAGTTTTCATCCAGAACTTTCAGAAAGAAGGTAAATTACAATTATCATATTTAAATCTGAAGGGTTTTAGAACAAAACTGGAAACCTTCTGAGTTTATCTGGCACAGTCACGAAGTTTATCTCAGTCACAGATGAGACATTTCCCAGCCTCATCGACCTTTTCCACCTCCCTCAGCAGGGCATCCCCATCCTGTCCATCTTCTTCCACCATAACCTGGCCATCAAACATCCTCGTGTCTCAACATTGACCTCTCATTGCCTCTTCCCTCTTTGCCCTCAGACCTTCTCCACTGAAGCAACCACTGGTCTTGTACCACTGCATGGGCCATGTGGAGGGGGGATGATGATGAGGGCAGACTTTTCTCATTATAGCCTCTTTTAATTTGAATTCCCACAGTGTTCAGTGGAGTTCTGCCCCCCTCTGCTGGAAGAGCTCAGCACCTCCAGCTGAGCAGCTTTGCTTTTCATTCTGCAAGGCATCAAGTTGGTCCTTGCCTGAGATGAATCTCTTTGACCATGCCCATAGACCATGTAAAGTCTAACCCTTCTCTCCTGTGCAAGTTTCTTCTATAAAGTCCCAGGACTGGATGACACTGGCTACATCCCTGTTGCTGGTCTGTCCTCTCAGTGCTTGTTTTTCACCTCTTTACTGATAACAGTATTTAAGTTCAAGTTCAGGTGTGGACCCAAACTGCATCTTCAAAGTTTCTTTCTCACTCTTGATAAGAGTTTGTGGTTGAATAAGCTATGAAGAGCTGAAGACAAAAGGGTTAGTGGTTGTCCTTTAGGCATCTTTGGCCATCAGATCATGATCTGCCTTCCCAAACTGAGCTCAAAAGGGATATCTGGAAGATTCATTTGACAGTGCACTTTTACTGTCTGTTGAATGAAATGAGTTCATTTGTTTCTCCAGACGACCTACCCAAGTGCACATTACCAGCTGCATCACACTCTGGACTGACAGTCCTAACACTCTCCTTGTTGGAAAGATACCGGGGACAGAGCAGGGAATAGGGGCTAAGTCCACTGAATTCAAAACCTTTTCAGAAGAGGAAGAATTTGTAGAGGCAGACTCCTCTATTCCCATAGATTGAATGTCTTTTGGGACAGATCTTTGAGTCCAGCTTACTGTAAACCCACTCATTTCAATTTAAAATATCCTGCTATGTTCCTGGTCTCCAGTCATAGTGACCCAGGAGTGTTTTATAGGTAACCAACCCAAGGAATAACCTTGCTGTATGGGAATGAATCAAGTAGCAAAGAACCACTCTGATGGTAGCTCCCAGCTCTCTGTGCTGCTGAGAGCTACTCTTCTGACTGCTGAAGTGTCTTTGGATATCAAGTAGAGCTGATTCAGGCTTAGTGATTCTTTTACCTTGCCCTGATTTGCCTCTGCTCTTCCATGAATATTATCTCTCAAGCATGGATGGGAATGTGATTGCTCTCAGTTTCTCTTAGCTGTATCCAACAAGAGCTCTGCACAACCCACAGTCCAACATAGAACTGTTTCTCTCAGCCTCATGGGCTCCATTTGACTCCATCTGAGATGCTAAACAGCCCCTCTAAAACAGCTCCATATTTCCTATATCCAAACCCTCTTCTTTAAAGGCATGGTATGTAATCATCTGTTTTTGCTGAGGAAGAAGATTTCATAAGTCAAATAAGCCCAAGCAGCTGACAAGACCAAATCTTCAGAGAGCAATAGACACTTGAGTCTCCCATGACCCAAGGAAGAAAGACCAGAAAGCAAGACACAAAGCAATTGAAGCAGATATTTCAAAGATTTATTGTATAAATCTACAAAAAGTTTTGCTACAATAGCAAATAGAGCGTAGCACTAGTCTATTGACAGGTTCTAGTGGCTTGGTGTGATCTTGTAACTCCAACATGACACATGAGGAATAAACTGCCTGATACAGTCAGATCTAGGGCGAGTGATGTCGGCTTACAAAGACCTTTTGGCTTCAACCCCTATAACCTGTAACAATTCAATGCATTTGCCTTTTGTACAAGGTCATTTGAATTAATAATATCTCTAGTAAAAATAAAACCTCTAAAGTAGTTTTGTCAGAGTCAAATGTAAAATTGCCTAAGGAAAAGAAAGAAAAAACCCCAGTGGTTGAAATCCACTAAAATTGCACAGACACAATACATCCACACTTCTTCATTCATGTGCCTTTGCCCCAGGAAAATAAACTACCAGCCCTTCCTGGAGAGGCTGGTGATATAAACCAGGGTGCTACAAGTAAAGCTCCGATCTGCCAGGAGCAGTAATTGAAATAAAATCAGTCCAGGAGATTCAGTTCTGTACACTCCAAAAAGTCAGCTGAAAATGTATAAACCTCAGGACCAAATGACCACGTAGCACAGACAGGATAATTCATTAAAAAGGCAGGAAAGTCTATGGAAAAAAATAACATGCCTATTGAGGCTGCCAAGTCCCTTGTAAGGGATTGTGGAAGTTAAGCACCTCAAGCATAATTTTGGCCTATGAAGTCTGCCTTTACATGGTTTTACCCAATTTTCCAGTCCTGGACATTTTTGCTGAGCGTTGTTGGAATGCACATCAGGTCCCATTGGCTTAGTTCAAATGTGACAAAACACCACAGAATTTAGTGAGGTGGATTCGATTGCTCAACACACACATACCAGCACCGACACGCGCGCACGCATACCCGGGACAGTTGGTTCTGGAAGAGAGAGGAACCAACTGGACCTCTTCAGCTGAGATGTGAACCAAAACTGCCTTGTTCATTCATTCAAGCTCTTTCTTCTGCACTCTTTTTTGCACTCCCTGGGTCTGGATGGAAACAGTCACACCAAAGCCAGCACGAGAACCCCAGTTCTTGCAGTACCTCTGGCCCATGCAGATCCAGGAAGTGCCTGCTGTCTCACGAGACTACAACTTCTGGCAAGACAGTTATGCAGGCTCAAGCAGTTCAGACAAGCATCTGGAACTGCAGGATGCTTCTCCGAACCTTCAGAGCCCTTTGAGGTTTGAAACTAATACCCGCATGAAATGAAGCTACCCTCAACTCAGGAAAAATGAGTTACAGCATTAAGAGCATGGAGGGTTCATAGCCTAAGTAGGGTCAGTCATTTGGCAAAGTTAATCAGGAAAGTTTTTTTTTTAGCTGATAATCTAGTGAAGATTTCATTAGGTGAGTCCCAGTGGCCCCAAATTGCAGAGGTATGGTATCATCTCAACAGACAGTCAGCACAAGACCAGCATCCTTGCTGTTCACAAAGCTCAGACTTGGTTCTTCTGTTCTCCCTCTTGGTTTCTCTTTTCATTCTCAACACTTTCTTCTTTGCTTGGAGTACCTGGACCAGATCAGACTTTCATTCATCCTGTTGGAAGTGGCTTCCCCCTTTCATTCTGGCTCTCAGCACCTTGAACTGCATTGTGCTGCATGAGAGGCTCTTTGGTGAGTGATTTGCCCTCTGTCATCCTGCAGCACTCATTTCTCCCCTGGGAAAGCAGGACTCCTGGGCACAGAGAAGGAAATGCAGCAACAGCAGCAGGGATCTCTGTGAAAGAAAGTACAATGCAATAACTCCAGTTAGATGTCTGAAGTGGAGAACACAGGGGATTTCTCAGGACATGGGGTTATGCCCATTGGGAGTTTGCACCCTGGAGGTCCCACTCATTGGCATCTAAGCATTAGCCAGTGGTCCATCAGAAAGAAAGACATGACGTGCACTGTCCCCAGAGCATTAATCATTAGGGCTGGTGTTTGGGTTCCTACATCAAGAAGCTGAAATCCCACCTAGTTGGTGGTGCCAGGTTCTTGAAACCACTGGGCCTGAGGCCTCATGACCTAGGCTATTCAATCTTTCATGTCAGGGCACTGGGGAGGCTAAGAAAGGTCCACAAGGGTAAGATGGGAGGTAATTACCTGTGCCAGTCTTTCCTTCAGACAGTGGCTCCAGCAGTCAGTGGCTGGGAATCCTGACAGCATTTCTGATGTTGAATCCTTGGTTTTGGAGCTTTTTCTCTTTGGCTTATTTTCCAAATCCTGAGCACTGTGAAGTGATTCCTTCTCAGAGGAGGATCTGAGTGAGTCACTGCAACCAAGAGAAGATAATGTTTGTAATGAGCGGCCAGCTCATACTCAGCAATGACACCCACTCCCCCATCACTCATCCCAGGTCATTAGTGAGAAATCTCCCTTCTTTCTGCAGACACATCCACTGCTAACTAACTCTGACCAAGCAAGAGAAGATTTCCTCACTGTTCCTGAGACAGACTCACATCTAGCAAGGGTCCAGAGCAAACATGTGCCTCCTTTGGGCTGTGCATGGACCATGGGGCAAGTCCTTGGGCTGGGCTAATGAAACTTCCCATTTCCTCCCCATATTAATCAGAAAGTGCAAGATACTATCCTGTTTGGAAACTTTTCCCACTCACTGTCCTTTATTTCCTTTTTGCTGACTCTCCCTTCCCCTTTCTTGCAATCCTAATCTGTTATAATGCTTCATGTCCCATTTCAGATACTGTTTTATATCAGTGCCAGATTCCTACTGGAGGAGCTATGGCTAATTTAGGTCAGTGGAGTGCAGAATGTCAGAGAGTTGCCTTACCTTCAGCCTCTTGGAAGGAGTCACACCAAAAGGCCTTCCAAGCCATCACTGCCACACGTCACTGCTGTAGTAGTGCCAGGCGCATCCCAGGGGCATTCCT
>NW_009930770.1:38196-60076 GCF_000696875.1 Nestor notabilis
TGTCTGACAGAGGTGTTGTTTATTTGGTCTGGTGGTGAATGCAGATGATGCTTGAGATGTGTCCAGCCTCGAGAAGCTTTGAAGAGCCAGACTTCCTGAATATGTCTTACAGAAGTGTCATCTCAAAGTCCTATCATTAGATGTTGGCCAAAGCAAGGTGAATGCTGAGCATTACTGTCTCAACATGGAAAATGTCACAGAGTCCGAGTCTGTCTTCATCCACAGTAAGATGCTGCAGAAAGTTCTTTGTGAACAAACAAAGCTCTGTCCTCAGGTGCTCCAGGACAAGGGTGTCAGGCTTTGCAAGAGCATTTTGTATCTGTCTGTGTGAGCAGAAACTCTTCCTTGTGATGCACAGGCTGAAACTGTGCTGGGACACACAGCTCCTCTCTTCACTTCTTTTTGCTTTTACATGGCAAAAGCTCCTGTTGTCTCCACACACCAGCATGGATTTGATTTGCTGCTCTGGGAATATTTTGCTCTGGATTTAGGTTGTGTTTGTTTCTTTAATTCAAAATATAAGGATTTATTTCCCTTACTTCCCCCCACCCTCTTTAAATAGCTCTAGTGCCTCCTCTGTCCACCTTGACATCCTCTCTTCTCTGAAAGGAAGGAGACTTCCCTTTTAATAAATGAGCTCAGAATTAAATTGGAAACTCTGTTTCCTGCACAGAATAATGTGCAGAGAAAGGGTGAGATTTTCCTCTGCACTGCAGTGGCCTTGATTGGAGTGAGCCGAAACTAAGACAAGAAATAAACCAGTAAAAGCCTCTTGAGAGGAAAAACATTAAAGCAGGTATTAGGTGCAGTGAAACGAAAAAAACCGACTAAAAATAATCCAGATCCTCAGAGTTTTCAGTTCCTGAAGTCATAGGAATTCCTCTAAAAATATATATATATTTAAACAACATTTAATCCTTTGGAGCAATAAAAGCAGGAAATTGCCAAGCGAACAGAAGCCCAGTGGTAAATCAGAAAAGGGCAGGGGTCAAAAGGAAGATGTCTCTTCAGGGCAGGGACACCTCTTCAGTAGAGGGAGGAGAGAAGGAGAAGGAAAGATCCAGATGGGTAGGAACCCTCAGCCAATTGCTGCACTCATATGAAGTCCTTGCAAGCTGCCCGAGCTAAGCAGCTGCTTCTGAAGTTAGGAATTGTCTCTAGTTTCTTGTCAGGGATCCCATAAAATTGTCTGTTCCCCACAGTGGTGCAAGCAGAATCTCCAGCACCACCGTACTGCATGGCTCAGGTGAGGTGGACAACCACATCCTAAGGTACCCCATCACCTCCCTCCCCCCACAAGCAAAGTTAATTGCTCTGCTATGGGCTGTTGGACTGAGCACACCTCATGTCTCGTCTCAGCCAGAACCTCTCCCCAAGGAGAAGCTTCCTAAATACGCCCCTTTCTCCCTTTCATGTAACCCAGACCGCTGCCTCCCCTGGACTAGCTCATATGACAGTAGCTGGTGGGCTAGGGGGCTCAGGTTGAGTCCCATTGCTCGGCACGGGACTGGCAGTGGTTGAGGGAGGCACGGTCTCCACAGAATCTCCTGGTTGAATCTCAGGGGTCCTCTGCGGGCTGGGCTCATCAGAGTGGTCCATGTTGCCTTGGACTTCCTTCCCTCTTTGGATCAGCTGCTCTAAGGTCTTGGGCAAGGGGTAACTCAAGAAGCGCTTCAGTTTGGGCTGGAGGGTGCCTACCACATACTGGATAATTTCCTCCTCATCTGCATCTACATAGAGGGTCTGGTACAAGTCTCTCTTGCGCCAAAGGAATTGATCCAGGGGTTCCCCCTCTTTCTGTGGCAAATCCAGCTCCCTTTTGATAGCATCCCTAGTCAGAGTCCCCTCACTGTACTGCAGGAACTCCTTCTTGAACTCGACCCAGTTCTTGACGGAGTCCTGCTTGTATTCCCACCACTTTTTAGCAGGGCCGTTCATGTGGTTTTGGATCTGAGACAGCCAATACTCCTCTGTTCCACCCACCTGCTTTAAGTATTCCTCCAAGTGGCTCAAGAACTCCCGGGGATCCTCAAAGACCTGAGTCTCCACTGGGGAGGTTGGAGCATCCTCCGACACAGAGACCCACTGGTAGGAATCATGGGCCTGGGGGATGCTGGGCACCTCCCCAGGAGGAGGGGTCAGCGCATACATTTGGCTCATATCAAGGGCATAGTCATAAATCTCACCCTCACTTGGCCTTATCTCTGGGCCTCCCACCCCAACAGACACAGTCTGCTTGCCATGCTCCCCAGGGCAATATTTGCCCCCCATGGACTCCAGACGGTCCGCCCACTTCTCCAGACGGAAAAAGACCTCCTTCCAAACATTCATCTCTCTCTTGACCCACCTCTCCAGATGGGCAATGGTTTCCTGGCATCTGGCCAGGCAGGCCTTGATGGACTTCTTCCACCTTTGGTTATCGGTTGGGACGTGGTCCTCTAAGTTATTCTCTAACTTCCCCACTGACTTCTGCAAGCCTTTCAGCTCGCGCTCCACCTGCTTGGAGACCTCAGTCAGGAGGTGCCGGTGGGTCCTCCTGACATGCTCCAGCATTTCTGCCCTGCACTTCCCTATCTGCAGGATCACATTGGGCTTGTTGGCAACTCCACGGTGCCCCTGGAAGGAGTGGATGCCAGCGTTGGTGACATTATCCAGCTGCATGGCTCCGACCGTGCGAGTGTCAAACACAGAAAGAACTGTGTTGTAAAGCCCTGGCACTAGAGCTGGTTCTCAGAAAACCCCCACCACAACACTTCCTGAAAGACACACAGAGACTTCTAAACCCCCCTCAAAGGACTTTTCAACACAAACACAACCAAATCAGATATCACCGCAGAGCGAGCTGTTCAGTCCCCGGCGATCCCACAGAGAGTTGTAGGCAAATTTCTCCCGGTGCCTAGCTGGAAACGCCGGTCTCACGTGCTCAGGGTGTCCCAGGGAGAGCCAGGATCCTCCAGGAACAAGGAGAGAGGAGTTGGCTGAATGTTGCCTGCTACCTGCTTGTCCGGAGTTGAACGGCCGCAGAGTCCCCACTGGAGAGAAACACAGAGAGATGCACACAGAAGCTGGAAGCTGCTGCAAAAAATCCCGGTGCTTTCTCCTCTGGTAAACTTGGTGAGTCGAGAAATGCTTTCACTAGAGATGCAAAGAGCTGCTTCTCTTCCCTGGCTGAACTGCCACTAGTCCAGGCTCTTCCATCTACTTATACCCCACACAGCTCAACATGTGGGTGGTGCCCTGCCTCCTCTCGCACTCTCAGCGCAGCGTTCATTGGAGGAGAAGCGAGGCCGGTGTCTGTGGCAACCCAGATCTTGGCAGCCTCCCCTCGCTTCCCACCCCCTCGCGCACACCCCCAGACTCGACGCGAGAAGCACTTGAAAGGTGCTGGAGACAGTTGGGTAGATGGATGAGTAATCGCACCTTCCGCCTTTCGGATTGCAGGGAACGGGGAAGGGGAGGGGGGATAAAAACCACACTTATTCATTCCACAACTATTTACTCAGCAAGGTCATCATTAGCATGCTTCCCCTGGCAGGACTCTCAGAGGGGGAGATGAGGAGGAATTCAGTGTGTCACACGAAGACAGACTCCCACGGGGCCCCCGCACACATCCACACACACACACACACAGTGAGGTCACTGTTAATGCAAATGCTTTGGGAATGGTGGCAAATCAGCGAGGGAAACTTTATCAGGAAAGAAAATGAAGAAGAAAGAAAGAGAGGGAAAGGAAAAGAAAGGGAAGGGGGGAGGGGAAGGAAGGAGAGGAGGAAACACTCAAAGGAGCCAGCCACTTCAGTACAAAATGGACTTTCTAAAGGTGGGAGTCATCCCTGCTGCCTAATTGCACCCGACCAACCTCTATCTTGGGAATATTCAGTGAGGGAGGGGGATGGCATCCTGGTTCTTTACACCAAATTAAATCCGCCCATCGAAAGCCTGTTCCGTACTTAGCTTGAAACAGATGCTTAATCAGTTAGCCAACCCACAAGCGCAGATGAAGCTACATTTGTTCTTCCTTCTTGACAAAGCAGGAAAAGCCAACCATAAAAGGAATCCCCGGGTCTTATATAAGCCAGAGATAAAGGATTCCCTAATCTGAGAGAGTTCCCTGCCGGAACACCCTTGGAGAGGTACTGAGGGCATCTGGGGCTTCTCATCCTCTGCCAATAACAGTGGATGGGGGCAGTGGGACACTGATTCATGGATATTACCTAAAAAGGGGTTTCAAGCCTGTTGGAAATGCCTTGCCTCCGCTCAGGGTAGCAGGGAGGCTTAGGATGGGTCTCCCACGGCTCCTGGCCATGTGTTTCCTGCTGGGATTGCAGCCAGCCTGCTGACAGTGAGGAGATGTGTAGTCTTCCAGTGAAGAGTGACCCCAGGCATTCAGTTAAAGCAGATTCCACTTGGACCAGACTGGTGGTGGTTAAGATGAAGGGCATGAGGGACATGGTCAGGACCCCCTTTCCCCCTTCCATATCCATGTGCTGCAGGAAGATGTGTGGCTGTTCCTTACCCGGTGGTGGCACATGGACAAACACTGCTGCTGTATGGAAACAGGAGGGTTATTTAGGGCAGCAGCGAGCTGACACAGAAGGGCTGCGTGGTTTGGTTGAAGGTGGGGAGTAAGAGTGAGTAGAGAAGGGGACAAAAGCCTGAGGGTGTAAACACAGGCTTCCTGATCCAACAGACCCTCCCAAAGCCACTTGAACCCCACACATACCATGATAGTGACATGACCACCAGAGAGCAATGTCCTCTGCCCTGCTTACTTCTCTACCTTCACTCATCTTTCTTAAGCATGAGTTTATAGTGCATCTGTGTTTAGGAAGGGTCAAATGTCAATCATGTAAGGGTTTGGGACATATCTGGAGCCTTTTATGCTGCTGTTTTTATACTATAGAGAGTCCAGCTTAAACCTGCATTGCCAGTAAGAGATCACATGAACTGGAAGACACTGTGAAATCTCTGTATCTCTGGATTAGTGCAAAGGTATTCTCCAGAAAGCTTTGCACCCAGGATCACTAGAAATGGCCCTTAGGAGGTCAGCAGTGAATGGGGACAGGTTATAAACTGGATTTAACTTTGCAAGGTGACCTGTTTTCGATCTCATCTTGTCCCATCTAACGCCAGAGTCTGGGATGAACTGGCTATAAAACCTGCCCCATTAAATCTGTCTCTTTCCTTCTCCATTAGTTTTCACTGGGGGGGGGTGGGATTTATCCATCTAAATAGCCTCATTTGACACTTAGGTCTTGGCACAGTATCTCAGGATTATCAAGGGACCTCAGGAGGTTTCTAGCTCAACCTCCTACTCTAAATTGAGTCAGCTACTGGGTCAGATGAGGTGGTTCAGGTTTTACATATTGAAAACCACAAGGATGGGTATTACACATCCCTTTTGGGGCAGCTTGCTCCACTGCATAACTGTCCTCAGAAGGAAAACCTTTTTCCTTATACCAAGACTGTCTTGTTTTAATTTATACCCAACGACCCTTGTCCTCTCACCATCCTCCTCTATGAAGAGCCTGGCTCTTTCTCCCTGATAACCTCCACATGTGTATAGGAGACTGCTGTTAGGTCCCCCACAAGCCTATTGCTTCTCCAGGCTGGACAAGCCCTAGTCCCATACAAGGCACCAGGTAAGTGCTCTAGCCCTAATCACCTCAATGGCCTGTGTTTAACTCATTCCAGTTAATCAGTATGTTGTACTAAGTGGACTAAACCCAGTTTGAGGAGCTAAATATGTTCTAATATGCCCTGAGTGTAGGGACATAATCACGTCCATTGATCTTCTGGCTGTTCTCATGCTCCCATAGTTAGTCCAGGATATTCTTTTTGCTGCCAGGACACACTGTGGCACCACACTCAGTTGCTGCCAGAGCCTCCTTCTTCCAGGCACAGAATTTGTCCTTTTTGAATATCATAAGGCTTCTGCTGGCCCTTTCCAGGCCTTTAAGTTCATCTCATTTGATAACCATTCCACAGGGCTCTCCTCTTAATCTGTGCACTTTCTTCTGTGGAGGTGGTGGGGGAGAGGCAGGGAGGAACGGGGGTTTTCCTTCTGGACCTGCTGGGGAATGACTTGCTGATTAAGACATAGTGATAAGCATTTTCATTGTATTTCTAATTAAAGTAAGGCGCGTGGGTAGAGGAGGAGGAGAGAGGGGAGCCGGAAGCAAAGGAAGGAGGGAGATGTAGAGCACTGAGAGCTGACAAGGAGAGGTAATTTGAGGCAGACAGACAATTTCCGGGCACAGATAGACAGGCATGGAAGGACAAAAGCCATGGACTGGGGCAGGCTGGGGAAGAGGCTCTCATAGTCACAGCAGCTTTACCCCAGGGCTTCACAAAGAGGCAGACAGACTTCTGTTGAATCAGCTACCTGGCCTCAGGGGAGCTGGCAATGGGATGGGTGCAGGAGACTGCAGGGTACGTGGTCCTCTCGCTGGCCAAGGGAGGTCCAAGACAAGAGGGTGGCAAGAAGGAGGTGGGAAGCGAGTACGAGGAAGGAAGAAAAAGGGTGATCAGTGAGGAGGGGTAGTTTCCTCCAAAACAGCTAAGCACGGAAAGGAGAGAAAACAGCAAAAGCCACATCTCATAGCTCAGCAGGGATAAAGTCGATGTGGGTTGTCTCCCTAGCGGTTCCTGAACAGTTTTAAACCACAGTTGATTAGGATCAGACCCCAGAAAATGGGAAGAAAGAAAAAGAAAAGCCAACTACTAATTATAGGCAGACAGAAGGAGTGTGTGGCAGTGAGCAGCAGCAGAAAACCCCTCTGCGGGGAGAGGGACCAGATGAAAGGGACACTGAGCCATAGCCAGCACTGGCACCTTCCCCAGTGCTGTCACAACAGTGCTTTGCTGAGGACATGATGCATCCAGAACCAGGTGCCATTTACCCCTTGCAGCCATTCAGGACGTGGGCTTTTGCTGCAGATTCGATAGGGTTTGGATTGGGGATTTTTAGGGTTGACATCCCTTTGCCACTTCATCTGGATGAGCATTTTGCTCAGACCTACCTTATGTCAAGACATGACACTTCTTGGACATGAGCCTGAGCTGTGAGCCAGATGAACCTGGTGGGTGAGTGAGAAGGGGGAGATCCCAGGGTTTGGGAAAGTTTATGGTGCAGCTGAGTTGTGCTGTCTTTTAGTGGCTTATGCTCAGAAGAGCTCTGCTAGATGCTGTATTATCCTACTGTGGTGCCAGGGTCCCTCTCCGATCATGTATTGCGATGTTCATTTTGTTCATTCTCTGAATCACTGTCTGGAGGACCCTGCCTTTCACCAAGGACTTTAGTCTTAGAAGTGCCTAAACTTAGAAGTCTAAAGGCCGGTGTGCAATTAATCCCATCCTCTTGCAGGAACTAATTTTTTCTACTGGTAAACAAGGAATTTTCTGTGTTATCCTATACGTGCTGTGCTAGAATTTTCCTTTCCATTTCCAGAATTGCTTCCTCCTTCTACAAGAATAAAGAAAAGAAACAGAAACCACAATCCCTCCTCTCTGCCCCCATACCCTTTCAATCCCTATCGATTCTCCTACCCATTACCAGACAAAGCTGGCCAGTCATTTGTTTGGCAGCAAAACCCTTAAGAAAGGAATAAAATTAAGAGAAACCAAGTTGTTGTGCTTTTTAATGCATTAAAAAAGGAAGGAGGGGGGGAAATAACACATTTAATTTTACACCATACATCTCTATTCATCCATCACCAGCACTGGAACACTTTATTGCACTGAAGCTGGCACTCACAATGCAGAGTTTCACATTCAAAACACCGTTCACGTCAGTGGCTGCATTGTTCCTGACCACCCATCGTTCTCCATGGCTGAGGCCCACACGTCACTTGCTGGGAGGGTGGAGGGAAGTGAGCAGGAAAACGAGGACAACCTGCTATCAATATTAACAGTAACAATAATCCTAATAATTATTATTAGTGCCTATCCTTCTAGTGCAAGTTCTCTCCCTTTTTCCTTTTTGATTTCCATCTGAAAAGCCCTACTTTGCGGGGAAGATGGATTGCTTTGCTTTCAGGCTAAAAATACCTTCTGTATTTCATAGGGTTGCTTTTTTCTCCCCTTGCTTAATGGGATGTTTATTACTTTCATTTCCTCACTGGGCAGAGGAAGTGTTAATGACTGCCTCCTTGTGCTGCCTTTGCCTCCTCAAGCCCGCCTGAGGCTAAATCAAGAAAGTCAAAGGAGGTGTCAGTGTTTTTCACTGCACGAAGCTGAACTCTGGTGTCTGCTGTCATGACCCTCAGGAGGTTAACACAGATAGAAAGCCACAGCCAAATGAGCATTGTTTTCCTCCTGTGCACATCACTGACAAATGGTTGTGTACATTTGTTGCTAGCAAAACAAGCGAGCCTGATGTTGAAGGGCCTGACTCATACCTGATTTATGACATTTCATCTGCCTTTATGCCACATGACTGAGAGCTGAATCTGGCCCATGTCTGGCCATACATTTGACTCCACCTGCCCCCCTTTAGGGTGATCCTGTAAGTGTTCTACTAAATGTTTCTCAATTTAGTGCTTTTTTAGCAGTATACACTGAAAATCACAGGTCTGCTAAATAAGGAAAAGCAGTGGGGTGGCTGTGAAGCCCTGGTTCATCTCCTGGTGTGGCTTGGTTGACAGAGTCCCACCAGCTCCTCACCTCTGCCAGGATGATGTGCTGATCTAAGGCTTACCTGCAGTCCCACCTTCCCCCGCAGCCCTGGCTCTGCTCTACCATTTCTATTTGGGTTTCTTGTTAGCACTCTGATGGCAGAGTGAGATGAGGCCCAATGGTGATGGTAGAGGAGCACTGGAACATCATATCCACACAGGGAAAATGGGACATTGTCCTTTGTGGTGGCAGATTGCTGGGCTGTCAAAGCATACCTTTGATCATGTGGTGAGCCAGAGGAAGCTGTTGGCAGTAACAACTACTCACACAATGATGAGAGTGGCTCATACTGCCCAATAGCTTATCTGCTCCCAAGACATCATTTGTGGTTGGAACTAGATCTTAAGGTCCTTTCCAACCCCTTTCCAACATATTCTATGATTCTATGTAGTTCCCATAGGTGAGGTTGTGTTAAGTCTCTTCTCCACTTCCTTAGCACCCACATTTTCCTTGTGGACTATGGGAAGTAGGAAGGGTGTTAGGGGTGGTGGGAGCCTGGTTTTCCATCAGTGAAACTCATGGGAAGATTTCCAAGTTGCAGACTCCCTACTACAGGCTGTGGGCAGCAGGAATCAATGGGAAGTTCCTGAGGCCATTAAAGGAAATACTGCCTTGTTGTGGTTGTTAGCAGCCAGACTCAGTCTATGGAGAATCAACCACAGCCCTTTTCCCATCAAATGACACAGCCTTACCCCTCTTGAGAGTGGCAACAGCTCTGTTCCCTTAAGGGGAAATGTCAGAGGAAGCTAAGGAGTGCTCGGATTTGGAGGGGATGCAGAAGCCCTTTTTCACACAGTATTCTGGTATCCTCCAAGATGTGCAACAGAAACAAAAGCCATGTTCATTCTGATACCTCCAAGCTAACTTTGTCCAAATGGACACAGGGCCTTTCCATGGTCACAATGGGATACGATGCTGCTATTGCCAGCCAAATCCACGTCTCCAGAGCTCTGTATGCTGGTGTCTGTCAGTTCTCAGCTAGCTGCTTTCACAGCCATCGTTGCCTTGAAGCCATAAACTAGGCCACACCTCACTTGTTTTTAACAGTTCTATCACTCAGTGGTGACTGGATTTACCTTTTTCCAACTTTTTCTTTTGCTTTGCCTTCTTCTAAGCTATTCCTCTTATTTCTGTCTTCCCCAAGCATCCTTGTTAACAAAGGGTTCCCCCTAAACATCCTTGTTCTTTGCTGCTAATTCTTCCTAGCCATGGGGAGCCACAGTTTGAGTCAGTGCAGAGCTGTGTCCCTCTGACTCAAGATAACAACAGAGCAACTGCCTCATATGGTGATGGGGAGGCTGCATCACTAATAACAGGAAGGGTAATGTTAGGTCACTTCTGAAGGGAAGGGAGCTTCATTCAGTGCATCCTCATCCCAGCCTAATTCAATCAGCTTTTCTATATCCATTACTTGAGTCCCTGTAAATGAGAGATGGGTAATTAGGGACAGCAGGGAAGCACAGAGGAAACAGAGGAATGTGAGAAGCAAGCAGCAGTACTGTACTCATTTCTTCTTTCCAAATGTATGAGGCCCCAAATATCACTAAAAAACATATTAGATGAAGGTAGCAGGAGCTGGGGAGTGAATTGCTGCATAAAGCTCTCCAGGAGCTTTTCCTTCCCCCAAAACCACAGTGCCACAGTTCTCTGCTGCACCACTACCCCAACACTGAGCATAGCTGCTTGGTGGTCTCAAGCTGGAGATCACCATGCCCATGGGAGCAAAACAGTACAGAGGCTTCATATTTCTGCACTGAGAAAGGCATGTGTTTGGGAGCATGCAGCAGTTTGGGGGGCTGGGTGAAGGTGTGTGTGTAGAACCTAATTAGGCTTTGAGACCTGGAAGGTCCATGGGGCAGGGGCTGCACGTCCCACAGGAGCTAAAGTCTGCTCTGGGACAGCAAGAAGGGCAGGGATGGGGAAGGAAGCACCCTTTAAGGACAGAGGATTAAGAAGGGTATGTCAGGACAGAAGTGACCCTGACACCAGTCTTTTCCTTGCTAGTGTCCCCCCATATGATCATGGGAATTTATTCGATTTCCATTCTTGTAGAGGTTGTTTCTCAAGAGGGCTGGTCCCAGCTGGGAAGAAGACTGCTGAGAAGGGAACCTTCATCCCTGCAGATGTGTTCAACATCAGCAAGGCCAAAATGGGGGGGGATAAAAGAAAAGAAAAAAAAAAAAAGAAAAAAGGGGGGAATAAAAGAAAAGAAAAAAATGAAAAAGGGAAAAATAAAAAAAGAAAAAAGGAGAAAAGAAAAACAAAGGAAAAAAGAAAAAAGGGGAAAGAAAAAAGGGAAAAAAGGGAAAAAAGAGAAAAAGAAAAAAGGAAAAGGAAAAGGAAAAAGAAAAAAAAAATTAAAGCCTCAGAGGCTACAATTTATGCCTGATTTTAGTGAAAGATTGAAGAATACATTCTTAATGTCTCTCAGCCGTGACCTAGGGAGAGCTGATCTTGCTATAAGGCCAAGGGGGTGGGATAGGCAGCACTTCCCTGTTGCCGGGCTCCCAGTTTCAGCCGTGGCAGCTCCCTTCCATCACAATAGGATTTAGCTCTCCATGGTTCTTCACAGGAATGTTGCAACAGAGAGAGGGAAGGATCTGGGGGGAGATGCAGGAGCATCTGTCCAACTGAGCCAACGCTGCTCTGTCAATTACCGCTGCTTCTCCCTGCTTGACACAGATGGTGGCCTCACCATCGACCTTCTCAAAGAAACCCCGTCCCACGCTGTGGGGGAGGACGCGGAGTTCTGGGTTTCCCACCTCACACCCCCATTTTCTGTCTTTTTCCAGCAGTCGTGTTTGGCTGCTGGGAGGAAGGGGAGGGAAAGGCAGCAGCTCCATGTTAACGGGTTCCCTAATGAAAAGCCTGGCAGAGGTTAGTATCCATCCCCGCGGCTACCTGAAGTGTGCTGAGCCATCCCTATAATGAGACATTGATGTGGGTGGGGGTGTGGGGGAGAAAGGGTGAGTGGGAGCAGAGGAGAGGGGCAGGATAAGGGATGAGCAACGCGTGTGTTCGATCTGCTGCACGCTCCTGCCTTTTCCCACCTACCTGCAAACAGAGGAGGGAGAAAAGCTGCCAGGTGAGCTTTGCAATGGGGGGAAATGGGCCAGGGAAGCACCCACAGGGCATTGCTGAAATAGGGATGATGTGGGCATGGCTTCCCAAGTGTGGTGCCTGCTTGGGGAGGGGAGTTACAGCCATTTCTGTTCCTCACCAGGCTCTGCAATGGAGGTGGGGAGAGTCCCTGCAGTGCTGCTTTGCTCCGAGCCAGAAATGCTCTATGAAGTGATGCTTAAGGAGCTTGCAAAAGAGGGGGAAACCCCAAGATTTAGACCTTTGTGGCCCCCATGATGAAGACATGCAGACCCCTCCTTCCCATCCACTGCTTGCTCTCCAAACTCCTCCAGCTCCCTCCCCAGGTTTTGCATGTGATGGATGTGAAAAGCACCATTTGCCTGAAATGTCAAGTCTTGTGAGGGCAGCACAATCTCATCAGGGTAGCCCTGCATTTCTGCCAGCAGTTGTCCAGGAAGCTCACTGAACATCAGCCTTTACTCAAAGCTCTAGTTTGGAGGGTGTGTTTGTCTTAAAATCATGTTTGTCACTTACGTTACTAACAAGGAGGCTGTCATTGTCTAGAACAGTCATGGGGTAGGGTGCCCTTTCTGGCAGTTGCTAAAAGCATGTTTAAAACACCTCTCTTTTACCTAGGACATGAATTGTGGCTTCTCCACATCTGAGGAGCTCTGACCTCCACGTAGCGAACTAGCCATCTTCTGATAACTTTGGATAACTGATCAAACATCCAACAGGCCAGAACAAGGTACAGATTTGACAGTCTTAAATCCTGGAATACATACCCCATGCATCCTATATCTCACAGAATTGCTAACACCATCTCCCTGTTTGTGTGTGTTCAGTCACACACGAAGCACAGGGATCCCACTAGGAGCAACCATAGAATCATAGAATAGTTAGGGTTGGAAAGGACCTTAAGATCATCTAGTTCCAACCCTCCATGTCTTGTCCGTACCCAGAAGTGCCTCATCAGGTGTTCACCTAAGACACAAGGCTCCAGACCAAGAAAGGATCTGAACTCACACCATCCAGAACAGGCTGTTCAAGCACACTGAGAGTGCCTTATGTCTTTGCTCAGCCCCACAGAGGGTTTCCTCATCAGGATGAGTTTGCAGTGTGGCTTGATAGAGTGAAGAGGAAACCACAGAGGCTCAAAAGTCAGGTTCAAGGCCAGGTTGGACAAACCCTTGGGTGAAATGGTCTAGTGTTAGGTGTCCCTGCCCACGGCAGAGGGTTGGAACTAGATGATGGTAAGGTCCTTCCCAACCCAAACCATTATTTGATTCTATGAAAGGCAGTTATCCAAGAGCTGCCAGGTAGGGTCCTGCTTGATTGCTAAGAGGATACTTTCTCCTTCATTTGGGGACTGACCGAACAGCACAGAACTTTTTCCCTTTTCCTTCCTCATCTCCTCTCTCCAAGTATTTGTGCAGATTGCCTGTGGCATTTGGAACAGCTAAAATTATCTCAATTAAATGTCTCCACTGTTTTCCTTTGTTCTCTTTTTGCTTTCTGGCTCTTTCCTTCCAGGCAGCTGGAACATGTTCTTTAGACACTCTTTAAAAACAAGAGAAAAAAAGCATTCCTACCCCAAACACCCAACAGCTAGGACTAATGTACCTTCAGATTAGGCTTTATTTAGAAATATGGATGAAATAGATGATGTGGAAAGTATGAAAAGACCCATTGCTCTAGTATTCATCTGTAGGAAACAGGACAGTACGCTTACTTAGTCCACCAAAGTCATCCTGTTAGGTATTACAGGTCTACTGGAGGTGTGGAAGAAAGGGCCAAAGGGCTGTGCACTGATTCTCATGGTACGCTTCGTACCATGGTGTAGGAACGTGATAGTGCTGTTGTGCTCTGGGACATTCTCCCTTTATGCCCACTTATTCATCATAACAATATCTGGCCCATTTCCTTGACCCCTCAAGCTTTGCAAATTCCCTGCCAGTCTGTTCTGGGAGAGAAAATTCCTTCCCAGCATCAAATTTGGCAGCTGCCTCATCCCTGTGCCTGACAGCATGAATCACCAGAGTTAAGTAACAAACCCATTTATACAGCAAGATACCATCACTGTCCAAGCAATTCTTTTGCTTTTCAATCCAGCTACTGTGGATTCTGCCTTATTCCTCCTTTGTTCTCTGTTCTTTCTCCCTGTAACTTCTGGATGTTTTCCTAAACAGAGGAAAACTTCAGAAGGATGCTGGGATGTGAGGCAGAGTCAGGAAATCCTTCACAACCCCTAAGAAGGGTTGTTTACTACTCATTTTGTGAGTTTCTGGGAAACCTCTCAGGGAATCTCACCAAAGCCTGTTTGGCAAGAACAAGTAGCTTGCTAATGAGCTAGTGTGCCACCTGGTTTGTGTACCACTGTCTTACAAATATCCCTGCATACCCCTACACACTTTAATACACCTGTTATTTTTACAAGGGCTTTCTTAGCACTGTTTTTCTGCCTTCTTAGTAACCATTTGATTGCTCTTGTCTATTGAAAGTTACTAAAGAAGTGATTCCTGAATGCATTTGGTTTATCCTTCTGAAGTTCTGATGGCTTGGAATGGCAGTGGGCGAACCGTCTCGAAAGAAAGCACAGTGCATTGTGAGTTTGTGGAGGCAGAGAAGGAGTTGAAAATGTTATTAAGCCTGGGAAAAGCAACAGGACTTGTATGCTGAGCATAACTGCAGGAGTGCACTGTTCAGTAAATGGCACAAAATTGTGTCTCAGTGCTTAGCTCCAAGACAAAACTCTAGTTCTTCTCCGCTCTCCAAGCTGCTCTCTCCAAGACTAGCTGTTCTCCTGCTATCTGGTCAGCCTGGGTCCATACAGGACACAACCAAGGAGATGTCTATTGCCCCCTCTTATCTGCACAGTAGTTGAGATACTCTCCTAAAGCTCAGAAAGTTCTGTCTCGAATACTTTCCTCTGTCTGGAAACAAGAATCGGATGAACACAGACCTCTGCTTTTCCAAATTATCCCATCACTCTGAGTGAAACATAGGAGAGATCAATCAGGTTTCTCTCTTTATATAACAGAGTCACTAGAACAAACACTGAAACAGAGTTTTCTCAGGAAAAGAGTGATTCAGACTTGGGGAGAACTTAAATGCCAGGTAGAGCTTTGTTCTTCTCTCTGTGTCTCCCTACCAGTGAGTATGTGGGCATTTCACTATAGGGCAGATTGCAAATATTCACTCAGATCCAGATCATTTCTCCTAGGCAGCAGCAGAACCACAGACTGCATTCCTCTATCCAAGGTACATGCTTGAAGCCCAGAGATACTGCTTATAAGTGCAGCAGTGCTGTTATTCATAGCCTGGATTCTTAAGAGCCAAACCTTAAAGGAAAGTTGTAAAGAACCCCTAGTGAGACACCCCCCCCACCCCCCACTGAAGGATGGGCTTGCGATCTCAGCATCTTTTACACATCACACTTAAGGAGGGAGCAGGAAAGGGCTGTGTAACAGTCATAGTTTGGCAGCCAGGCTTCATTAACTCTGTTTTTCAAAGATGCATTTATCTCTCCAGCATAACAATTGAGTTATCTCAGGCCCCATATTCCATCCTCTTTAGTACATCCCCTCACAGTTATTGCAGTAGGTAGCGAGCACCCGCAGTCCCCTTTGTACCATTATTTCATTCTTACTCTAACATATTAAACTGCTATCAAAGATGAAGGTTTGCAAACATAGTTTGTTGCCTACTGGAGCCTTACGTTGCAGAGCTATTGCTGCTGCTCTTGCATATTTTGTGGCCCATTTTTGCTAATGGTCTCACTTGGGGGTCTGTTGAACTGCAGGGAAAATGGAGACAAGTCAATCTTCCTGCTGGGAGACCTTTGCAAACCTCAAGGAAGCTTTTTTTTTTTTTTTCCCAGAAACAGGAGTTCCATGTTCTTAATTAGATCATTTTCAGAAAAGTCTGGAGAAAGAAGAGAAAATAGAGACAGCAAAATAGAGATAATCACTAAAACTGCTTTTCAAGTAAACCAGAAGCCCACTCAGTGTAATGAGACAGAAAAACATCAAGAAACCTAAAGGAGGAACATGTGCTTTATTTGACACATCAGAGCCAAGTCAGTAGGTGAAAAGCAATAACATCTCAACCCTGCAGTTGTCTGTCACTCCCCTTGTGCAGATAGCTGGATGAAGAGTGGAGAAACAGGGCAAAATCCCATTAGTGGCATGTTTTGGTGCCAGGAAGTTTGCAATAAAAACTAAGATTTGTGACAAGCCTGATGTGCTGAGTTGGGTTGAAAAGGTCACCTCGTTGCACCTCCATCTGGTTGATGCATTGATCCCCATTTAAAAGAAGAGGCACTCAGCAAGGGGTGATGAACCCACACTGGCCCATAAAGGTCAGCTGCGTGCCTCCTGACATGGCCAGGCATGTCAGCTGCTGGGATAAGCATTCAGTGGTAGGTTTCTGCATGGATGTAATGCAATAGTGTTTGAAAGCTTCAAACTGAATATTCAAACAAGCACAGGCAGATCAGCCCTGTGTGACAGGAAAGCTGGAAGAATGGGAAGAAGGATAGTGGGGACAGAGGGATCTCCTGCCATATGTTTGACATGGCCAAAGCCTCAAACACCTGTGTGGGAGTGGTAGATCAAACAGTTGGTTGATGGCATGAAATGACACCTCCAGCACATTGTGCCAACATGGTTTAACAGGCTGACACTTATCCTGGTGTCTCAAGCCAGGGCATGAGCATAAGGAGGTGCCAGAGAAGATGTACAGAACAACTAGCTCAGAACCCACTCTATAACATTTTCCATGAGTTAATACCTACAAAAGAGTATAATAACAGAAAGAAGTATTTAGTGTTACATCAGCAGATACTCTCCTAACCTGCAGAGATCTATGGCTCAGCATAGCATGAACTAAAGCAGATAGTTTCACATTTTCACCCTCTTCATGGATCTTTCATTTCCATAAAGCTGCCCAGTCATTTTTTGAATGTCTGTATATTTTGGAGATCTATAATCCCCTATGGCAGGGAGTTGAATAGATAACCAGATACTGTGTAGAGAAACTCCTCCTTTTTCTTTGTTCTGAGCTTAGCATTTGCTCACTTCAACTGCTAACTCTTAGTTCCTGCATCAGAAGAGTCAATAAGAAATCAGCCCCTAAGAACCCTTCTTTAGATCCTATAATATCCTTCCTTCTACCCTTTTTTTTCTCCCCCAGACTGAATAAATGCTGTCTATGCAGCAATTCCCTATGCAGAAGTGACTATTACACCTTCCCACTGGTTAGGTTTCACATCCTTCCTGGGATAAGGACACCAAAAACCAGACAGGATTCAAGATGAAAATGAAACAGGAGGTTTTGCAGGGGGAATGACAGGTAAGAGAGGACAACAGGGAACTTGAGTATGGTCAGCCCACACTCTACAGCCCCGCTGGTGCAAAGGATGCACAAGTTGCCTGAGGAAACCACAAGAAGAAATAAGTGTCATGGGAACAGAGTATTTTTCATAGAGTCATAGAATGCTTTGGGTTGGAACGGAGCTTGAAGATCATGTAGTTCCAAACCCCCTGCCATGGGCAGGGATACCTTCTTCCATCAGAACAGGTTGCTCCAAGTCCCGTCCAGCCTGGCCTTGAACACCTGAAAACAGCAGCATCTGCTAAAAGTTGCAGTTTTGGTGCGCCCAGGAGGCAACCGGAGCAGTCATCCCAACTTCACTCCATCCACTTTATTCACTCCCCATAACACAGCTGTCTATGGACCACTAGCCTTTAGGTCTGAACTGAGCCAGAAGGTAGGTTTAACTTATTTGCTTTCAATGAGAGGAAGTCTAAGCTTCCAGCTTCTTCCGTATGACACGTTAAACTGGCAACACAAGTCTTCCTTCTGATGACTTTGCTTAGAGACTTTCAGTTGTGATGTTTCACCATCTGAATAAATCAACTTCTCAGAAAGTCAGCTTCTGAGATTTCTAATTTAACTGCAATGTAGCACTTCCTCCAAGTCATGTGCTTTATCGGATCCTCCACTTCATCATTTCCACCACTGCTGCTAACATTTGCAAAGCCATAGTGTAGCACATCTTTCATGAGGCTTGAGTATTTGCAGCAAGGCAGAGTGGGTTGTCAAATCCCACAGTTCCCATGTTGGGATCACTTCTTCCTGTCTGAGGAAAGGTGGTGAGAAACAGAACCACTTTGGTTTCTGCAGTCTCTTTCCTTGACAAGGAGAAAGATGGTGAAGCAAAAATGGGACAGCTGTAAGGGCAGATCTATGTCAGTGTTGAGCTAGGCTTCCAGACAAGCCAACCTGGCAGATATCCCTTTCCTATGAAGAACCTGCAGATGGCTTCTTGTCACCCACTCACTTAGAGCCAACAGGGCTGAATGGAGTTCTTGTGATGTGATTGTATTTCAGACAAAAGACATGGTTCAATTGCCTGCAGGACAATAGACAGGTCAAACTCCACCCAAATCCCAAAGGCTATCGGGGTTTTCCTATCCTGGGTGTCACTAGTCTATGACTATTTTTAGGGACATTGCTTCTGCACAGCAGACTAAGAAGGGAAACTGGGGCAGTAGTGAATCAGGGGAAACAACTACAATGTGAAGATGAAGATCACAGAATAGTAACTGCTGTATTCTCCCAGCTCCTACCAAACTGTAGATTAAAGACTTCTCAAACTAGGGAAGAAAACAGGGTTTAGGGCAACCTTTGTGTAACACTGATAACGCCTCTCCATAATTCAACCATGCCCAGTCCCATGGAATGCCTGGAGAGAAGACTCAGGGTGATCAATGTATATAAGTATCTGAAGGGAGGATGTAAAGAAAACATAGTCAGGCTGTTTTACAGTGGTCCCCAGTGACAGGACAAAAATCAGGTGTCTCCCAAGCCGATTTGAATAGTAAATGTCTGAAAGATCTCTATATTCCAATGGGTATTGCGAAAATCCCTTTCCCAAGAGGGCTGAAGTAGCTCAGCTGGGAGAGCGTTAGACTGAAGATCTAAAGGTCCCTGGTTCAATCCCGGGCTTCAGCAGTGTTTTCCTGGAGGTTTTTGTGCTTAGTGATGGCATCTTCAGTATAAGAGAAGTGGACATACAGGAGAAAGGCCAGGAAGGGACTGGAGCATCTCTCCTATGAGGAAAGGCTGAGAGAGCTGTTCAGTCTGGAGAAGAAAAGTATGAGGGGGTATCATATCAATGTATACATAAAGGGTGTAAAGAGGGTAGAGCCAGCCTCTTTACAGCGCCCTAGTGACAGGGCAAGAGACAATGGGTACAAAATGCAACACAAGAGGTTCCCTCTGGACACCAGGAAATACTTTTTACTGTGTGAATGACTGAGCACTGGCACAGGTTGCCCAGACGTATGGAACCATCATCCTTGTGGGTACTCAAAACTGCCTGGACACAGTCTTGGGCAACTGGTTGTAGGTGGCCCGTCTTGAGCAGGGCATTGGACCAGATGACCTTCAGAGGTGCCTGCCAACTTCAACTGTTCTCTTTGAAACAGGGACATAGTTTTACAATACAAAGGCTTCAGCAAAAAATAGTGATATAAAAGGTTTGGGTTTTCTGTTCCCTCAACCTTCAACTGCCTCTTCTTAGTCATATGTCATGGACCGCCCCATAAAGAGGTAGTAATGTTGACTCACTGGTGTATGGAGCCATGCAGGAAATCAAAACTGTGATTTGGGAGAAGGAAGAATACCCTATCAAAAAAAAGTTCATTTTAACTTGAATCACAACTGACCGTGAAGTAAGTCCTCTCCCTAAAATCTGTCTTTCTCCAGGCTGAAAAGTTCTGGCGTGTCTACATACTGTTCACAGGGGAACATCTCTAGATCTTTGATAAAGTCTTCTACCCTTTCCTGAACCTTTTCCACTCTTTCACTGACCTTTAAAAAATGATAATATTCAATGTGTGGGCACACCAAAAAGTTGTGCAACTGAGTAACTGTGTTTTGTGTTTAGTTCTCCATCCTTTTCTGATTAATTCCTGATCTGTGGACACCTTCAGGCAAACAGCAGAGACAAGACCTGAATTACCAGTTGTCCAAAAGAAGAAGTGAGAAGCAGTGAAACTGACTATTGATTTCTCAAAGACCAAGCCCAGCACTCATCCGGTCTCTTCTTCATAACAGGGCAGAGACCTCTTTTTCCTTTTCATCCTGGTGGTGCTCTTTAAACTCTGGACATAACCTTATCACATCCTGCAGCACTCCCATGAGATTACTTCTGCGATTAGGATGTGATAATGAGTGTAAGTCAATGTGTGTAAGTCAATGACATCATGACCTGTGTAAGTCTTGATGAGATACCGTGGGCCCTGCTGGGCAAATGCTTCTATCAGCAGCCACCACCGACTAGCAGGTAGGGTCAGAACATGCATTGCCTTCCTGCCTAGCCAGGACAGCAACAAGCATAACAGCTGCTCCCCCATTGAATCATAGAATGGTTTGTGTTGGAAGTGACCTTAAAGCTCCTCCAGTTCCAAGTCCCAGCCGTGGGCAGGGACACCTTCCACTAGAGCAGAGCCCTGCCCAACCTGGCCTTGAACACTGACAGCGATGGCGCAGTCACAGCTTCTCTGGGCACCCTGTGCCAGTTCTTCCTCACAGGGAAGAGACTGTGCCTTATATCTAATCAAAATCTACCTTCGTCAGTAGAGCCCTTTGCAGATCTGGTGATGTGCTCAGGCAGAATCCTCTGCCTTAGGGATGACCGAGTAGAAAATGTCTCTTTACTCCTACTGTGTACATGTGCATCTAAATTAGGCATGAGCTCCCTGGTCCCCAGACTGGATAAGAGTTGGTCAGAACCCCCTGCATGGTCCTTATGCAGGATTAAATGATACCAAATTTGATGTATGTCTTGAGCCTCATTTTGTTATGAAAATAGACCTCAGTTAGTTGTGTATGCACATACCAGGTATTGCCCACAGGTTTAAGAACTGCTTACACACTGTGCCTGTGCTGAACTGCTCTGACCTCATCTACCACAGTGGAGAAATGCAGCCTTGGGCACCAAGGGTAGAAGCAAATCAGATACCAGGCTCATTAGTCATGAGTCAGAGAGCAGTAGGATGGCACAGAGTTCAAGCACTCCTGACAGCAACATTCTGACCTGGTGCTGAACTTGTGGTTTAACAAGTGTGCTGGAAATCTAAATAAGGCCAGTGCTTGGGCTTGAGCACTGCTTCGTGCCCCTCCATAGTGCCTAAGTGGGCCAACTTGTGTCCTCCCAGGCACAGTTCAGGCAATAGCAGGGGGCAGAAATCATTCTCAAGAGCAGTTTTGGATGTAATAGAGCTATTTTTGTTAGGGCAGTGAGAGAAAGAGGTTTTAGCATCATGACAGATGTACCTTAGTCCCACTGAGCAGGACGGACCAGCTGTATTTACTGTAACAGTTCCTTCAGAGGACATAGTGTTTCCCACTACCTCTCTCCCTGGTGGCCAGCCACCAGCATCATTACTTCAGGAAGTCTAGAAATGCTTGCCACGATGAAGATAAGCATTTGGAGTAGTTTAATTATGGGTTTCTGAACAGATAAACCACATTCAGTTGAGGAAATCCCCTGAGCTGAAAAGAGTCAAATGGTTTGAGACACCTTTAGGGTAGAAGAGATCTGGGGGGGATCCATGCTCATTTTCCCTGATCTTACTCCTCACTGGGTATCTGTTCATGGACAGTATCAGAGGATGCACAGTCTCATGGAGATGTCAGTGGCAGCTCACCCCTAACCCAGCTGCAGTCCAGCACAAGGAGGTAGCTGCAACCAAATTGCTTTGAATCTGATCCACGGCTATGGGAAGGCAAAGGAAAGGCTCCCACTGATGCTAGTAATCACGTTCACACTGCAGGATGTAAAGTAATCCCCAGAGACCATAACACAGTGCTGCCAAAAGCAATGACAGCAGATTATTTCCCTGCTCCTTCTCCCTACGACCTCATCCGCCCCTGGCTGAAACTGCTTTGACTCAAGCCTCAGTGCCAAAACTTGCCAAGTTTCCCTGTGCTCAGCTAAGAGAAGGGTTAAAGCATCCCCGTGCTCGTTGGCGCTTGCTCATCGGGGAGGCGTGGAGGGAAGGTGCAGGATGAATAACAGCAGTGGGTGGCAGGCAGCGGGGGCAGCTGCCCT
>NW_009930770.1:60103-92905 GCF_000696875.1 Nestor notabilis
CCCTCCTCTCGCCACCGTCCAGGTCCCTTTGACACCGGGGCCCCCACGTTGATCAATCAGCGCATGTCAGACCTCGATAATCATCGTGCCCTGAGCCCCTGCACAGCGCTGCTCCAGCCCGCAGCTCTCCCCCACAGATACTCACAGCTCTCCCAGTGCTCTTCAGCTCTGCTTTTCCTAGTGATTTCTGCCTCTTTCTCTTAAAGCTTCCACTCCTGATTTGCTGCTGCTGTCCTTCTCCCCCATCCTCGGGATACCTCTATCCACCTTACCCACCAAGAGGGCTGGCAGGGATCGGTCTGCATGCATCCACCTTGACCGTACAGCACCAGAGCTGTATCTCGCTGCTGCTGAGGTGCAGGAGCCTGCACTGGAAGCCAGCTAAGCATAAAGGAAATCCTCAGCAAGAGCTTTAAACCTTTTCCTCCAGAATAAAATGAACAAAAAATCCCCAAACAAAACAAAACCAGAACAACTAAATCAAGGTGAAGAGGAAAAAATCTCTGCACTGTCACTGTTGTCACTGTAGGAGCATGACTGGGTCTGTTAGTATACCTGGGAATGTTCCCACTGAAGCTACGGAATGCAGTTACTGACACATGGTGCTTGCTCAGTTGTTTCATGAGGTCAGACAGAAGACTCTGGACCTCTGATTTGCAGTCACTGTGAATCACTGCTGCAGTGTCTGTACTGCTGCCCTGATGAAAAGGTGATGGAGTGAGGCATGAATATTCCCAGCATTGCCTTCTCTGTTTTGCTGATCGTTTTTCTGGTAGTTTGCACTGTCATGGAATGTTTTTGCTATTGCTTTCTTTTTCACAGGATCACTGAATCACAGAATTGTTTGATTTGGAAGGGACCTTAAAGATCATCTCGTTCCGACTTCCCCACCATTGTCAGGGAGACCTTCCACTAGACAAGGCTGGTCAAACCTACTGTGATATATAAGCTAATTGAACTGCATGTCTCTGTCCTTTGCTCTGACAATAGCTAGCTTGAGGGCAAAGCAATTCTTTTACTCATGCCTCAGTTTCCCCCACCAGCAAATTGGGCAAAATACTCCAGAGTCCTTTGGAAAGGACTTTGAGATCTGGCAGAGTGAGCTAGCCATGATGGAGGCAGAGGCAGCCAACACACACAGGCACTAAAAGACATTGCCAGCCCTAAAGCTTAATTTGCTAAGTTACATGGCAGCTACAAGACAAGGAAAAGAAAGGAGTATTATTTGCATGCCATGGGAGCAATAATCCTGCGATTACTACTCCAGGCATAAAGACATTAAGGCTTGGTTTGTGCTGCAGTGCAGAGCTCTTAGAGGTGTAGCAGCACTGTGCCAGGAACAGGCAGCTTGTGTGCAGCTGAACAGATAACACATGCTCTTGTGTACTTGTGTAGAGTCCAGACTGTGATGAAGACCACCCATGCTTGCATTAAGAGATGCACCCTGCAGTGCTTGCACCAGTGGGTGAGAGGAGCTGCCATCCAGCTCCTCTGACAGCAGGTTAGGTCTGCACATGTTCATCCCTGCCCTTTCTCATCCCATTTGAGCTGGTAAAGCTGGCCTCTAACATCTTGGCAGCTGAAATATGAATCATACTTTAAGGCAACAACTATTCCCATTGTCTTTAGAGGGAGCCTGGGATAACCCAGGTCTTTACTGCTGAGCAGCTGAAGTTCTGCCGCACAGAGCCTCAGGGAGCAGTCCACAACCTTGGAGCTAACCCTTCACCAGCCACACTGGATTCCATCTGTTCCCAACAGCTCAGCTTTTCCAAACACTGAGCTTAGAGCTACAGATCCATCCCTGCCTGTCTTTTACAGTGGGAGCTGCTTGGATTTTGAAAGGCAAAGGGTTCTAAATCACTTGGTGAACATGTTGTTGCACATGACTTATGCAGTGTTGGTCTTTAGATGGCAGATATGAGGATGGGGGAAGTTCTTCCATTCAGGTCACCCAACAAGACCATGGAAAATGATGAGTTAGGATTTCTTGAAGCTTGCTCATGTGTCATGCACAAAATAAAAAGGAAAAAAGACAACAATTCCTCTTCCAAATGCAACAACTGGCCAGGACCACACTCTGAACACTCTGAACTCTAAAACTGGAGAATACTTCTTGGATCCAACTCAGTTCCTCAGAGGTACTAAAGTAAATAGTCAAAATAACTTTGAAGGGTCTTGGCTTTAGTACCTATGGCTGATTAACTAATTGTAATTCAGATTGTTAGTCGGGCTGTTAACTATTTGGGCTGTTAATTTTGGGGCAATGGGCTTTCCTTTATTTTCAGTGTGAACAGCAAAGCCTCATTTTATCTGTGACTGCAGGGTGTTAGTGGAGGAAAAGGAGAGAACATGAAGCATTGCTCCTTACAAGTGGAAGCAGGCTATTTAAACATGCAAACTGTGTTCAGAAAAAGCCCAGAGAAAGAGGGTTATGAAGCTCCTGCTGTTGCTTATGAGATAGGGAGATTTTCATGTCCCTGCCCAGAGAAGGATTCAGTCTGGGTAAGAGGGAATATTCTTCTGTCAGCCTTTGGGAGGACACAGGAGGTAGCAGATTGAGGAGGGTTTATTCATCCATGCGGAAGTGGGGGTAGATTTCAGTTTGGTTCCCAACAAGCATCTGCAGCACATTAAACATCCTCAGCAAAGCTCTGCAATTTCAGGACAGAAGGTAACATAAAAAAGTACAAGAATCCAGTACAGGAGTGATTTTAACAACTAGATGGTATGTGAGGCTTTAAACTACACGTAGATCATCTTTTTAAGCTACTTGACTTGTGCCGCATGAGTTGGAAACTTCTTTTTTGCTTCAGTCTGCAGAAATTCCACTATGTCTCATAATCCCTCATTACAAGCAATTGGAAATATCTAGAAGAAAGACTGCCACGTTGAGTTTTTTCATGGATAAAACCCCCAAATCTGGGAATGCTGCCAGTCTCAGGCAAGTGGCAAATAGAAGAGACCTGTCATGGTTAGAAGACCATGACCTGGTCATGGTCAGAAGATGCTGGACAGGTGTCTCATCCCCCAGGAACTTCGGTGGAGTTGATTCCAGGCTCCCATTTCTTTCACTCTGACATGGGGAAACTCCTCGAGTCATTTTGAGTCAGTGTCTCTGCCTCCGATATTTTCCTGCCAGCCTGGTTACGTGGGTGATTCTCTGCTCTAGTTTCCAAGCAGAAGTTCTCACAAATTGATGCAGGAGGCTTTGGCACCTCCGCAGGGGGAAAGAGAGAGCAGGAGAGAGGGAGAAGTATATGGAGGAGGAGGAGAAATGAAACGGGCTTTTGAAACCCATAAAGTTAGTATAGAAAACGGCAGCAGCTTTTCTTTACTCAGGACTTAGTGAGAGGCAGCACAGTTTCCTGCTTGTTTTAAAGCCACCCCATTAAAGATCTTGCTGGGTGGCCACAGATGTTCTGGATTGCCTGTTGCCTGAGGGAAGTTCATTTTACAGCTACGGCACCAACCTGAAAACTTGTAAAAGCAGAGTTCAGGCTCTACCTTGGCTACAGATTGGCCATGCAGCACACTCACTAGTGTTGGAGCCAATAGTAGTAGTAGTAATAAGAATAAATATGCAAAGAAAACCATAACTAGAAGGCCTGCAAAGTCAATGAGGATGCACAGGTTTTCAGCCCAAGGATTTTTAGGCCTTAAGTTCTCAGATCATCACTTCCAGCTTTAAACATTTAGCTGAAGTTTAAGAGCTCCTTCCCACCACTCCCACCACCCTCCCAGCCTTTCGATATAGTTAGAGGAGTAAGAGTCAGCTCCTTTGCTATTTCAGTGCTTCCCTATGGAAAGACCTGATAGTTGAGGGTTTGGAATGTCGGTTCCTTTCCTCACTAAATAGTTTAGTACCTTTCAGCTGCCTAATACTTTGGAGCTAATTCATGGTACTTGCACACACCCTCAGCCCCACCATGTGTTCAGGTAACACAAGTTACCTTGGTTTGTTACAGACTGCAATTCATAGGCATGAAGCTCTTGCAACTCAGCTCATGTGTCTGGGTGCTTGGTTTGTAAACTTTGTATATCTGTATCTGTATATACACAACCTTTTGGGAAGGGTCTTGGCACCTAGGAAATATAAGCCCTGACACTGATAGCTTGCTGCAATAGAAAACACTCTGAGAACAAGTTTCTAAAACCAGGCTTTCAGCTCTCTCAATCCTGGTCATCACCAGCCATTGAGTCTGCAACAGGATAAAGAGCACGTTTGTTTCTAGCTCAGGACCAAGTCCTTACCAAATCCCTTGTGGTCACCCACCAAGATGAAAGAGTTTTTCTTTTCTCAAGCCTTCTCAGTTGTGGCTGGCTGAGAAGTGGTAATGCAGAAAATCTTTTCCCTGCCAGCCCTGTAAAGGTTCCTGCGTTGGTGCATGAGAGGGTAAACAGTGACACAGCACAGGAAGGCAGCTGGAGCCTGGAGCTGCATGCTAGGACCTTCCCAAAGATGTCTTTCTAGGGGAGCAGGACCCAACCTCAGGAGATTGTACCTTTAATACATGATTTATCAGCTTGTGCTGATGAGGAATTCAAATGACTCCTGTGGGAATCAGGTGCCGGCATCCCTGGTGCCGCCTGTGAGAGCCTGGCTATGAGTGGTAGTATGGGAAGTGAGCCATGACTTCCACAGGTGGGACAATCATGTCCTCTTGGAGGAGATTGAACATAAATGAAGCAAAACAAAGAAAATAGACAAGAGGTGTCTCATTAAAGGCATCACCAGCAGAGAGAAAGAAATCATTATCCCACCGTACTCAATGCTTGTCAGGCCACTTTGGGAATACTGTGTTCAGTTTTGGTCCCTGCTCTACAAAAAAGATGTGGACAGGCTGGAGAGGGTCCAGAGAAGGGCCACAAAGATGATCCAAGGACTGGGAAAACATATGAGGAAAGGCTGAGGGAGCTGGGCTTGGTCAGCCTTGAGAAGAGAAGGCTCGGGGGAGACTTTATCAGCATATTCCACTCTTTAAAGGGTGGCTACAAAGAAGATGGAGACTCCCTTTTTACAAGAAGTCATGTGGAAAAGCCCATAGTGATGGGCACAAGTCACTCCTGGGGAGATTCTGGTTGGACACAAGAGGAAATATTTTTCCCAATGAGAACAATCAGCCGTTGGAATAATCTCCCCAGGAAAGTGGTGACTCTCCAACACTGGACACTTAAGATTTGGCTGCACAAGGTGCTGGGACATCTAGTCTAGTCATGCCTTGCCTAGAAAGGTTGAACCAGATGATCCCTGAGGTCCCTTCCAACCTGGTATTCTCTGATTCTATGATGTCAGGAGAAGGAGGCAAAGCATCATCTCAACACCTGCAAATATACCTGTAGCCATCTGCAGCATTAATCCTCCAGCAGTGCTGGGAGATCTGCCCCATTCCAGGGTTAGCAGCTGTCTAGATAAATAGTTAGATGACAGTCTCACCATAACAAAGTCAAGCTGTGGTTGTGAATATGGAAGAGAGATTTCCTAAGGTATATTCAATAGATTCATTAGTCTAAATGAGCTAAACTTTGGTAAGGATGTTAACACAGCACTTCGACCTCCCCTTGTCCCCATCTTCCTCCCATCTTGCATATTCCCGGATCATGTTCAGTCCAGAAAGTCCGTCTCAAAATGCAGCCATGGTATTTGACAGGATCCCCCGTTCTCCTCTCACCTCCTCCAGGGACAGCTTGCTTTCCCCTCCAGATGAACTTTTCCCTCGCTGCTGCTCAGGCTGTCTCCCTCTCTCAAGTGGGTGTGCTCAGCCTGGAGCTGATGGTCCCCCTCCCAAGCTGAGGAGGTGGACAGCACTGACAGTGAGCAAGTCACTGTTCTTTCTATGTGTTACTAGTTATTCCTGTTCCCTGCTAGAGGGTTTCTGCTGTCATTCCCAGGGCCAAGACATCCCTTTCATGTCCACCTCCTTCATGGCAACCACTTTTGCCTGTCTATTTTCATACTGTGGGGGACAGGAGAAGAACAGTTGGGAAGGGGTGGAAGACAACCCAATGCAGAGTTGAACAAAAGATGAAAAACATCAGATTACTGGGGTTTTTTTTCCTCTATGCTGTCTTTTCATGAAACTGCTTGCATTTAATGACATTTTCCAAAGCAGATTAGCTGCATTTACACACAGCCTGTCAAGTGAGCATGCATGTAACTGGGATTCAAGGCTGCATCAAAAGGAGTGTGACCAGCAGGTCAAAGAAGGTGATTCTACCCCTCTAATCCACTCTCATGAGACCAAATCTGGAGTAATGCATTCAGTTCTGGGGCCCCCACATAAGAGGGACATGGAGGTGTTGGAGCGAGTCCAGAGGAAGCTGCTTTCTGGAGATGCCAGAGGGCTGGAGCAGCTCTGCTCTGGAGCCAGGCTGAGAGAGCTGGGCTGACTCAGCCTGGAGAAGAGAAGGCTCCTGAAGGGGAGACATTAGAGCAGCTCCAGTGCCTAAAGGGGCTACAGGAGACCTGGAGAGGGGCTTTGGGCAAGGGATGTAGGGACAGGACAAGGGGAACGGCTTTAACTGCCAGAGGGAAGACTGAGATGAGCTCTTGGGCAGAAGTTCTTCCCTGTGAGGGTGCTGAGGTGCTGGCACAGGGTGCCCAGAGAAGCTGTGGCTGCCCCATCCCTGGCAGTGTTCAAGGCCAGGTTGGACACAGGGGCTTGGAGCAACCTGCTCTAGTGGAAGGTGTCCCTGCCCGTGGCAGGGGTTGGAGCTGGAGCAGCTTTAAGGTCCTTTCCAATCCAAATCATTCCATGATTCTGTGAAAAGTGTGTCACTATGAGAACCTTAAACCAATTCAACTTGCTGGAGATTCATTTGGGGGCATCTTTATCTTGTGCCTGCTTCCATGGGATGACCACTTCTCTTGCCAAAATGAGAAAAGGCACCAGAAGTATCTGCATCCAGTAACAGACCTCATCAACCAACAATTATCAAAATGATCAAGAAAGAGTTTTAACTGTTTTAGGCAAAATCTTTGTGAGCAGACACATTGGTGTTATTAAACATGATTGCACTAAGACAACAGGCAGCTGAAAATGTCTCAGCACCTCTGGTTTTGGCAGGTGGGATAACCAAAGGAAAGGTGGTTCTATAGTTCCTTATATCAGAGATTTTCTCAAACCACCCTCCGCTGATTGACCCAGGGTCTGGTGGACCCGTGTCCATTTCATGTCACTGTCTACCATGGTCATGGGCTGATGTCAGCCAGAGTCAGGCATGATAATGTCTTCTAAGTGAGATCAAGAATTCATAGACACTAGCACCCTATGTCCGTCTTACCTTCCCATATTTTCTATGTCTGCTGTTGCTCTCCAGATCTTTCATCTTTGCCAAGGAGGGATGATGACATGGCAGTTTTCGTAACACTAATTAGTCTATGGAAGCTGGTACAGATGGATGCTTAAGGGTAAGCAAGCAGTATCCAAGGAGTTTGGGGCTGCAATCTCAAAAGCAAAGAGGAATACAACAACTCCAAAAGTAGGTTAAAACCTAGGTGGTCCCTGGTTGCTGTGGCTTATACAAGACCTCAGCTTTTCTTTAAGAAAGATGATTAAGAAAATTACTTGGGGAAGGACAATAGAGAAGGCTTTAACTCATCATGCTCTCATCATCCACTTTGTTATGTGTATTAAAATCCGAGTACCTCAGTGTAATCAAATACTGCGGCAACAGAGAGTTGTGCAGCAAAATGAGATATAGGGATGGGAAGGTGGTTCTCAGCCACCACATGTGCTAAAACCCCTTTCCTAGACAACCCCCTACTAGACTTTTCTGGTAACAAGGACATGAAAGAGCTTGCTGAGAGATGCTGTGTATTGATTGGTAGAAACCTTTGAATTTACAGCTAACACATAGCCTGGATCAGTTTAAACTCATTACTTATAATGCTGCCTTCTAGCTCAACCACATGTTCTTCATCCTTGGTGTTTATCTCTTCCAGATACACAGACAACATTCAATCTAGCCTTTGCCGTGACAGGTTGTGTTCCAACATTTCCTTATCTCCATCTATGTGACAGACTGCCTTTCCAAATGAATCCAAAGTTGCTCTTGGCCATTTAAAATGATCTCTATCAATGGTGACCTAGGCTTCTGTAGTCTCATACATCACCTCCAGTCCATCATCCTCTTTCCTCCACTGTTTCCTCCACTGTTTCCTCATTATTTAAGTCATCTTTCACTGTTTTTCTCAGATGAGCTGTTCTCTTCTTTCTTAATGCTTCCCCCTCCCCATTTCCGATCCAGTTTGAGGTAAATTCACCTGAAAGTGATAGAAGTTCTGAAGGAACAGCCTCTCCTGAGGACGGCTGTGACGCTGATGCCAGCATTGTGAAGGCTGTGTTTTCCTGGATAAAACTGTTCATCGGTTTTGCAAATAAAAGGAATTAGAAGAGAAAAAGAGGACTTGAAAGGTGTGTGAGTAATACAGCATCATCTGCAGGGACACATGCAGGGATAACACATGAAAACAAGCTGAGAACACAGAGTACTTTCACCTGCAAGTTAGCTTGCAGCACGCTTGGGGAAGGTAAAGGATGGCATGTGTCACTGCTATGGCTAGGGCAACTGAGGCACAGCAATGCAGCTTGCATAGGGCATTCAGCTGGTTTGATGGGCAGCCTAAGCTAAGGCTGTTTATGCTTTTTTATGAGTTGAGGGTCTCTGAATGATGCAATAAAGTTTAATGTAATTGCATAATAGGAAGATTGGGATTGTAGTGATAAGACAAGCAGGAATGAGTTTAAACTGAAACAGAGGAAGTTCAGGTTGGATATAAGGAAGAAGTTCTTTACTGTAAGGGTGCTGAGGCGCTGGCACAGGGTGCCCAAAGAAGTGGTAAATGCTCCATCCGTGGCAGTGATCAAGGCCAGGTTGGGCAGAGTCTTGGGTGACATGGTCTAGTGTGAGGTGACCCTGCCCATGGCAGGGGGTTGGAACTGGATGATCTTAAGGTCCTTTCCAATCTAAACCATTCCATGATTCTATGATTCCATGGACTCCATCAATTACCTGGTGAAAGGACCCAGAGCAATTGGTTGTTCCAGCACATTTAGACCATGATATTCTCAACTTGGCTTTTCCTCACGTCACTGCTTCTACCCTCATTTACAGCCAACATCCCACTGAAATCTCTTCCCCTTCTTGCAGGCAAATATGACCTTGCATTGGCTCTAGCTCTTCTATGGGTTGCCCTTGAGTCCACTCCAGGGCCACCTGACAACATCTGACCATCAAAAGCACCCTGCAACCCAAGGACGCTGTCACAGCAAAGCGATCTCTGTTAGCACAGAGCTGGCATCCTTTCCACCCGCTGACATTCCCACCTCCAAAGAAAGCTGCAGCTCAGCGAGGGGAACAAACATACCATAGAAGGGAAGCGATCCCTGCCAAGCACTGCAGAAATGGGACACAGATGGTGTCTTAAATGAGAACGGAAGTTTATTTGGGGGCTCTGCTCGTGACGTAAAGTTGCAGATCTTGCAGCAGATGACAGACACTGGGATTTCAGAGCGGGTGAGGAGGAGAATTTGAAGCATAGACTGCTTGTCCATAAAGTTATTAGCTTCTCTGTGGGGGAAAAAATGGTGTAAAGAGAAAAGGTTGAACCCAATAAATGGGCCTGTAAGAACAGGAATATATAAACCTGCTTTTATTTATATGTTGTTCTGGTGACATGGTCTAGAGTGAGGCATCCCTGCCCATGGCAGGGGGTTGGAATTGGATGATCTTGAAGTCCTTTCCAGCCCAAACTATTCTATGATTCTATGATTCTGATACACAAATCTTCATCCCAGATGCTTGTCAGCCCAGATGGTTGTGCTGATTGGCCAGATGGCCACTGCTAATGGAAGTATATGAGGATGACATTAGCTTTGCTTTTCCCTGCTCTAGGCATATACTTTTATCTTTGTCTTCTATACACAAACTGGTTGGAAGGGTCCTACCATTTGGTTCAACCCCCTGCAGCAGCAAGACCACCTAGAGCCTATTGTCCAGCACCCCATCCAGGCAGCTCTTGAATGTTTCTAAGAATTAAGACTCCCCAACCTGTCCGGGCAACCAGATCCCAGGCCTCTCATCCTCTCCTCATAGCAGGGATGTTCCAGTCCTTTCATTAAATTCCTGGGCATTTTCTGGACTCTCTCCAGTAGCTCCATGTCTTTCTTTTACTGGAAAGCCCAGCACTAAGTGCAAAAACTCCAGGAAAACACTGCTGAAGCCTGGGATTGAACCAGGGACCTTTAGATCTTCAGTCTAACGCTCTCCCAGCTGAGCTACTTCAGCCCTGCTGAGGCAGTGATTTTCACACTACCTGTTGGAATATAACTACCTTTCAGCCTGTTTGGACAAGCTTATTTGACATCAGCTGTGAGTCAGGTAAGTGGTTTCAGGGAACAGGCTGGACTCAAAAGCAATGGTCCAAGGCAACCAACACAGCCTCCCTGTCAATGTACAAGACCTCTGTATATGTGTATGACTTTATTAATAATAAGAATGGAGGACGTAAAGAAGTGGATCAGGGAAACAGAACAAGTATTACTTTGGGATTGGAGAAGGGCTCTGTCACTCACAAATCACTGCAAGGAAAATTAGGAGATGGAGCTGAGTCTATATATATACAAAGCTACTGATGAGGAAGCTGAATGTGAAGTGACAAGGGTGATGGAGGATGAAGACGAATTGATTGTATGGAGGACTCAAGAGATGACTGTGAATGGGAAGAGAGTAAAAGGGGCAATCTAGCATAAAATGCTCTCTCTGTGCTTCTGCTGTTGAAGACAGCATCTTGTCTCATTCCTCAGACCTCTCTTTTTAGCGCTGTTCAGGGTTTCATACTAGGATACCAATTGTGTTTATTAATGTGGTTCTTTTCCATAGGGTTAGACTCATCTGGAATGCCACAGCTATTCCCTGGTTCATGGCACATGCTACTTATTGCAGAGTAGTGATCAGAACTGAGTGGAGCACAGAATTGTTTGTTTGCACCCCTGTCAATAAACCAAATAACATCAGAAAGAATGTGCTGGTTGTGTTTCCAAACAAGTTTGACGTATCTAAAATACAAAAACCCCTTTTCTGCAGGGAGAGGTTTGGGTGTGCTGGTAAGAAATGAGTGGGGCTCCTTGCTGTACCTACAGACCAAGGTCCACGTCATAAACCAAACCTAAACTCTGGTGTTAAACAGCAACTTTGACCAGAAGACCAGCCAAGAGCATTAGCATAGAACAGACATTTCTAATATCTTTCCACAGAGCCCACTGAAGGATCTGGAGTTATTCATGGGGCCTGGCTAATCCTTTCACATCAATCTGTCTCTCTCCAGCTAGGGAATGGGAGTCAGGCATATTCCTGCAGTGATATGTGAGATTCTTGCCCAGCCCTCCAACTTCTGCAAATAATTCGCTACCAGGAATGACAATCTACCATCTTCCACCAGCTCCAAATTCACATCTCACCAAAATATATACGGGAGATGCACAGTAAGTTTTCCATGTCTGCTAAAAAAATCAGTAGTGAAAGGTGTCAAAAATACATTCAATCTGGGTTTGAACGTTCAGCTTGACAGCAGCAGATATTTCCTTACAGAGATTTATTAGATAACAGTTCCTGGTATTTAGGGCTCTCAAACTAGGTTATGGAACCTCTTGCAATATCCAGACATCAAGATTATACCCTAAGTGGGGTCTACTTTCTGCAAAACCACTACAGCTTCTGGATCCCAATGGTAATCCTACCCATGACCACTGGAGAGCTGATCACACACATGTGCCTGAGGGTCTCAACATCTCTGTGCTTATGAGGGGGGAACCTTTTTGCACAGTTGAGCACTGCTACAGGGTGTCTGCTTCTTGTCTATTTACACTTATAAACTGTCTCCTATATGTGACCTAGAAACATGCTAGATCCAGTCCTTGAAAGCTCCTGTGGTGCTGAGAATAGGTGCACATAACAAATCCAGGGCATTGCTAAAGATGATGACCACAAGACTATCCAACCCCAAAACAGACTCCCCTGTTGCATTCCATGTCTAGTAGAGATGCTGATTTGAGAGGAACCTAGGATATTGCTCACAGATTTTGAGCCACGGAAGATTGAATAGCTTTCAGCCCTGAAGTGGAAATGAATAATCCATGTTATCTATCCTATTGACTCTCTCACCTCCACCTAGACCTCAAGATCCATAAGAAGAAGGTAGTTGGTGATTGGCCCCAGTAAGTCTTTCCAATTATCCATGGAAGAGGATGAAGAAGAAATCTCCCCCTGCAGAATGACCCACAAACTATGGCTGCACGCTCAGAGCACGTCTGGTTATATTTATCCACAGAAGATGCCTACAGGAGCAATTTCTTGAGCTCAGTGACTAAGGATCCTACAAACACAGCTTGGATTAGCCTGCAGAAACAGAAAGCTCTTTCTGGTATATTTTTCCTCATTTGAATGTTGAAGGCAGTGAGAAAAAGGCTTGCATAGCCAGATGATTTATTGGACTATTATTTTAGGGGTCCATCCTAAGCGTTTACTTGTATGTAAAGCTTCTTTTTGAAGGGTTACTAATGTCTGGACTGTGGACTTGCTCCAGGTTTATTTTTTCTTTAAAGACTCTGTCTATTTGGAAACACAAGTGCCTCTGATTCTGTTGAAAGAACACTGTTTTGCTCTTCCCTGAAGAGCTGGGAGTTATTTGTCATTACCAGAACTGTTGATAATAACCAGATTCTTAGAAGGCCACATGGGGGTGTCAGTCTAATAGGTAAAAAAGACCTGCTGAGTGCTGGCTTTTTACCTGCAAAACTCAGAAGTTTGGAAAAGGTTCCTTGGCTGGGATTCATCTCACCTGAGTTCCCAAAGGCCAACAAGGCAAGTCTTAAACCAGACCTAACTACTAGACAGAGCCCACAGAAATCTGGAACACTGATGTTGAGTTTCCAAATTGAATCTCCTATCAAAATCCAACCAAACAGAACCAAATCAAACCAAAGCAAAGCCCAAACATCTGAAGGGGGCCTATAAGGATCTTGGGGAGAGACTCTTCATTAGGGACTGTAATGGTAGGACAAGGGGTAATGGGTTCAAACTTAAACAGGGGAAGTTTTAGATTAGATATAAGGAAGAAGTTCTTTACAGTGAGGGTTGTGGGGCACTGGAATGCATTGCCCAGGGAAGTTGTGAATGCTCCATCGCTGGCAGTGTTCAAGGCCAGGTTGGACAGAGCCTTGGGCAACATGGTTTAGTGTGAGGTGTCCCTGCTCATGGCAGGGAGGTTGGAACTATATGATCCTAAGGTGCTTTCCAACCCAAACCATTCTATGATTCTATGATTAACTCTGGAGGTCTCTGTATAGCACCTTAGATGTTATCAAAACGTAAGTCTGGCAACCTGAGCATCCTTTTTCTAGCAGAAATTCATATATCCATCGAAGCCAGCATTGTTGAGGGTTACACCTCAGCCCTCTGCAGCCACAGAAGAAAATATATTACCCAGTGACAAGAAGAAAAAGAATTTCCATTACTGATTTCAGCTGAAGCATTGGTTTTCCCTGGAAATCACCCTTGTGTGTGCACTGTCTGCTGCACTGTGTAATATGAGGGTCACTGAGAGGGTGGTGGTGTCCCTCTCATGAGCATTTTGGTTTGCCAGAAAACCACAGTCTGCATGAGCTGCCCTGGAGCATTCTGTGTGGCTCAGGGACCAGCTCAACAGCTTGTGTACAGTTTTAATGAAGTCATAACACTCTTCCACCTGAAGAAGCCAGGTTATGGAGTCACTCCGTGGGGTTTTCCAGAATCTTTGTTATCCCCTTTGCAAAGACAGGGTCCTGACAAAAGGTTTTCTCCAAATGATATTAGGACTGTCAGCCCATGTCACTGGGTCTGCACAAACACCATTCATCTTTCAAGTCACCCTGAGCTTTTGGGGTAGAGGAGGTCTGTGAACTGGGATTTAGGTCTATCTGGCATAAGGGACTCAGAACAGAGGAGAGAAGAAGAAAGAGCAGAGAAAGCTGTCTCAATGCCAGTGGTGCCATCTAATGGGAAAATTCCCAGGGAATTAATTTCTCGGAAGTCAGGTCCTTAACGGGAATGTTGCTAGGTGACGTAGAGATGGAAATCGGGAGCTCTGATGTAAGTCTCTCTTTTCTGCTTGCTTTACGACCAACCCTCCGTCAGCCTATTCCCTTTTCCCCAGTCGCATATGAGACCGCCCCAGAAAATACATTCTGCTTCCTGCTTAAATCCACTCTCAGCAATCCCTGGAGCTACTGAAGCAGTTTTCTTTTACCTCCTTAATGCTCAGAGTGTGTCTGGAGAGGAAATTATCCCAGATTTTTGGATTATGAAGAGCCAAGCACAAAACATGAGGGGATGAGGGGCTCTGAGGAGCCGGGTTCTGTGCGTTCTCTCCTTAGTTACACGTTTTGCAAATGAGAGGTGAGACAGGATCTCTGCATTGCAGCCTCCACACAGTATTGCAGCTCAGCAGTGTCTGGAAGCAGATTGTAGCTCTGCAAAAGAAATAATAATGTCTTAAAGCAATGCCTGACTCAAGTTCCCACATGGCAACCCCTGTAACCCCTTCACATCATAAATAATCAGGAGTGGGCAGGAATGAGTTGTGAAGCCTGTCCTGGTGTCAAGTGATGATTTGATTCTCTGACTGTATTATTTTCCCAGCACCTACACTTGTTTCCTCATCACAGTCTTGCTCACCACGACACCCCTGCTGCCTTTTGTTTGCAGGAATGTTACAGTGGTTGAAACAGGGTCATAGAATCATAGAATGGTTTGAGTTGGAAAGGACCTTAAGATCATCCAGTTCCAACCCCCTGCCATGGGCAGGGACACCTCACACTAAACTATGTCGCCCAAGGCTCTGTCCAGCCTGGCCTTGAGCACTGCCAGGGATGGAGCATTCACAACTTCCTTGGGCAACCTATTCCAGTGCCTCAGCACCCTCACAGTAAAGAACTTCTTCCTTATATCTAGCCTAAAGTTCCCCTGTTTAAGTTTATACCCATTACCCCTTGTCCTACCACTAGAGTCCCTAATGAAGAGTCCCTCCCCAGCATCCTTGTAGCCCCCTTCAGACCCTGGAAGCTGCTCTGAGGTCTCCACGCAGCCTTCTCTTTTCCAGGCTGAACAGCCCCAACTTTCTCAGCCTGTCTCCATACGGGAGGTGCTCCAGCCCCTGATCATCCTCATGGCCTCCTCTGGACTTGCTCCAACAGCTCCATGTCCTGTTTATGTTGAGGACACCAGAACTGGACACAATACTCCAAGTGAGGCCTCACAAGAGCAGAGTAGAGGGGCAGGACCACCTCCTTTGACCTGCTGGTCACACTTCTTTTGATACAGCCCAGGATACTGTTGGCTTTCTGGGCTGCAAGCGCACACTGAAGCTGGCTCATGTCGAGTCTTGGTCTTTCTTCAATCTCATCTCAGCCTTACCATTGATGAATCATAGGTTTTAAAGTGTCTCAGTCAGGCTTACTCTATTTCAGTTTCTCTGAGGTTGAAAAGGTATTTCCAAGATTCTTTCCCAATTCTTCCCTGAGATAAAGATACATGCAGGGGTTGGCAGTTCTTACAGGTAGCCGAAACCACTATAGAAACGTATGTTGTGTGATGCTGAAATGTTGTGTCAGCTGTTCTTGGGGAGACCGTGCAAGGGAGGGTATGGGGAGATCTGATCCCATTTTCAGTGCCTCACTGAGCTGAAACATCATTACCAGCAAGATGGCAGCTCACAAAACCGCTGTGCAATTTCATGGCTGAGAAAGGGATTAATATTTAGGGCAAAGGGGAGAAACCTTCAATTAAGCAGGTTTGAATCATTAATTCTAGCAAGGAGCTAAGCTCTGCTGGTAATGATGACACTGCAGCAGTAGCTGGTGCTCCTCAAAGCCTCTGGCAGAGGTGGACAGGCACTGGAAATTGTCCTCAGAGCTTTTCCAGTGACTTTTCATATCCAAGGCCAGGTTGGATGGGGCTTGGAGCAACCTGGTCTGGTGGAAGGTGTCCCTGGCTGAAACTGAATGAGCTTTAAGGTCCCTTCTAACCCAACCCATGCTATGATTCTATGATCTCTGACATTGAACCCAAGAGTTCCAGCACAGGGCTTTGGAGAAACACCCTGAGAAGCTGGTCAATAAAATGCTGAGCCCCAGCATGCCATGGAGGAGCGACCATGACGTGTGCAAGAGTCATGAGAAGATAGGTCCAGGTCTCACTTTAGCTTTCTGGGCTCTTTTTATTAATACTTCACTCTATAGTGACTCCAGAAATATTCAACCCCCTAAAACCAACATCACCTGAGGTATATTGACCTCAGTCATGGGAGTGAGGGTGCAGGATGGGTGTATAGAGAGAACTAGAGAAGACAAGTTCAAATCTCTTAGTTGTCACACCATTAGCCTGCAGTCAGGATTTATCTCAATGACTACTTTCTCTGCCTCTCTCCTTTAGCCTGGGACCTGTGTGGTGAATTGAGAACCTTCTATCTATGCACTGTCCACAGACCTTGCTGGACCAGCTAGCCTGGGAGGAGACAATGGATGTATGGTGCTGTGGATGTGACTCCCCAGTCCAAGACAAGCATGGCCTGGAGAGCTGGTATTTTTCTATCAGATGTTGGGTTCATTAGCTGGAGTTTGAACCAGGGGTGACATGTGCTTTTGTATTCAACCAAAACGTTGGCTATTTAACCCTGTTCTCTAAAAATTCCCAAATAGCATAGGAACCACGACATATAATCACTGCTTCTGAAGTTAAGTTCCTCCAAGTACCTCTGCTAGAGGAAAGGTGGACTCTGTGTCAGTGGAAATCATTCATAAACCAATATTGCCTTTGCCTTAGTGCCCAGATGCTGTTCCCCTCCACCTCTTTGCTGTTCCAGGCAGGATGATACCAGTGCATATCACGTAGATCTGCTGCAATCACAACATTAGTCACTCGCAGTGGGGTGATTATAGACTCTTACTTCTCTGCATCCTTGTCTTCAACCTAAGGCTGTTCAACCCACTCCCCATCCCTGGAGAGATCCTGCTGACACTCCTGTGGCTTAGACTTGTGTGTTTTGAGGTCTTTTGCCTAACAGCCTAACCCCGATTTCACCCTTTCCACTGTGTTCCCATCCAGAGATCACGCAAGCCGTACAGATGCGTGTTTACCATCTCAGAGGTGCATTGCTTAATGCCTGAGCTGGATATGAGTGTAGAGAAGGGGCTGTTTCACAGCCAGAGCTTTACTGTAACAACTTTTTCTCCCTTTCTGGATGCAGACTTTTGGGAGGGGACTCCTGCCTTTATAATAGAAACCTGTGATGTTCCAAATGGTTAAACTAACAAATATGTTTTCAGGAGCCAGTTTGGTATTTGCTGTGTTTTCCCCAGAAGTGCTGAGCAGCAGCTCAGTAAAGATAGGAAAATGAAACAAAATGAATCCACTGGTTCCCCCATCCCTCAATTCCCCCAAAAGCAAAAGGACCATCTCTCTGCTCTAGCAGGTGAGAGCTTTCAGACAGTTGAGATTGGAAAGCACTCAGATATAAGCAGCACTGTGAGCCCTCAGTCTGAGCAATAAGTGGCTCTTTAGCTATTCCCCATCCTAAAAAGCACCTTGAAAAGACATGTTCTCATAAGCACTGATGCTCTGAAACATCAGTATCTCTTCCTGAACATCTCTTCCCAGCTCCACTTACCTCTAACCTGTTGACTGTGGTCTGCCCTGATTTTCAACCACAGGAAGAACATTGGGCAATGGAAGAATAGAAGTAAAAAGACCGCTGGCCAGACACATGAAGAAGCTGAGCTGGGATTGTTGGTGACACAAGTTCATCTAATGGCTCATTTAATGGTGTAAAGCCCACTTAGATCCCTGGAGGAAATACCATGAGGTGAGTGACTGACCAAACAAAAAGCCAAGAGAGAAAAGACATTAGGAAAACACAGGCCAGGAGCATCCTCTCCCCACAAATGACAGACCCCAATGGTTTTCTTTGGTGGAGCACCAGCTGGGAATCTGGCATAGAAAACACGCTTGAGAACTTTTCGGTTCTCTTGGCCTATTATGCCATATATTGTACCATGACTTAAATCACTCTAAACTACACAAATTACTTCCAGTAATCCTTCTTCTCTCCAAATGCTAACACTTTCTTATTCCAAAACACAGCAATCTTACTATCTTCCATATAATTGTGCAACATATGTAGCTCATCGCTGCCTCTTAAATAAACAAGAGTTATGTTCCACAGTGTGCACCTAAGTCGCACGTAATTTTCTCTGTCTTCAATTGTTTTAAATAGAAAAGGCAGTTGGAAATGACTGGAGGGTAAATCTATGCTTAAATGTAGAGGGTTTGGGACTGAGAAAGAGAACAATTTCCAAATCTAAATGTTAATTTTTATCACAGTACCCAGAACTGCAAAGAACAAGGTGTATGTTGTTTGGTTATACTACTGCTCAGTAAACCAGCTCCAGCTTCATGAGCAGCCCTTGTGCAAGGGCTGGTTTAGAGGGCACATAAGGGATATGCCGTTATTCAAAGCACTGTCAAAAGCTACATGCTTAGTGTAGTATGAAAGTGGATCTGACCATGTAGGCAATGGACATCACCAAGATAGGGGGTATACTGGCTATGCTTGGCTTCCCTGAGCTCAGAAGGAGCCACTACAAAGTCTACCTAAGTTTATAGCAGGGTCCTACAAAGCTCCAGAGCAAGCATGTGGAGATGGTAAAAGGGCCAGGTTGAATGGGTCTTTGAAGTTCTTCTTCCAGGTATCCTGGAGAACTTCAGCTTGCCCATCTGAAGCTGGTTCACCATTATTAAACACCCATTCAGCATGTCAAGCTTTAAACTGTAGCTTTATCTTGATGTCAGAGATTACCAAAGAATAGGTCTGAGGCCAAAGCGTATCATGAGCTTTCCAAGCACAGCCCCCATGGTGGGACTCTTACTTCACAGTCAGCTATGGGCTAATGTAAGGGTTTCCTGGCAGTTCAAATTTAGTCCATGGCTTCAAAAGCAAGGATCCCAGGCCAGCACAGGTTATCCTCTACTCTTGTCTAGGTGATTCCCTCCAGTGTTTTCTGACAAGTGATCTACCTTTCGGGGCAAGGATTTGACCCTTGAAAGTTGTGAACGACACTGCCTTTAGGCTGCTTTGTGTCGGATAAACTCATTCTCCAGCAGCTGTGTGCGATGAGAAGTCCAGGCTGAAGGACATTCTGGGAGAACATGGACAGGATCAAGCCCTGCAGCCTGGCAGAGCAAAGACCCATAGAGGATCTATCTCCCTGACATTATTTTGACAAGTGGAACATGGGAATAATGGAACTTCTCTTTCACTAGGGTGTTAGAAGGGCATTGCTTTAAAGCTAGGGAGAGCCACAAACAGTAAACAAGATAATGGCACTAATAACCCAGCCCCAATTGATTTACCATGGCTGATGCATCCAGCGTGAAATGGACCTGAGTGACAACTGAGTTTGATGGGAAGATTGACAGGTTAAGGCATAGAAGCACTGACCCAAAGGGACTCGTGGTGTCTTATCTGTGAGGCAGGACTGACACTGACTGTGCTGTCTAGGATCAAACATCTGGAGGCAAAGAAGCCTTGTTCTTCCCTTTCCTCTTCCCCCCATATTTCTCAAGTTGACATGTTACTACTTTCTAGTGGCAATAAACTCTCTGGACAGGCTGGATGTGAGGATGTAAAGTAAGAATATCCTGTGTATAGCACATCCCTGCTCCAAGTAACTTTTTCCTTCCACATCTCCCCTTCTCCATTTCCCAGTTTCTCCTGCAGACACCAAACTTGCAATCTTCATCAGGAAAGGGGAGAAAAAGAGATAAATTATTGTTGTAAGCACAAAATGACTGCACCGTGGCTTTGAAAACCATCGTTCCCCCAGGTGGGAAAAGACAGAGAGAAAAACCTGTAAACAGAAAATAGCACAGTGACTCCCACTCACCGAAGCTGCTGCCTCTCCCTCCGAAGGCAGCACACAGATGAGTCACGACTAAAAGCATCTCTCTCCCAGGGGGCAGGGGCTCTGTCTTTGCCCACCTTCCTTCCCCCGCCAAAAAGGTGGGTTGTGCGGTCCCCCAGGCACTGCCTGTGAGTCAGGAAACCCTGAGGAGTTAGATATGTCCCCACAAATGAGGTAAAGCCACCTGCCAGCTTCTGCTCATCTGGCATGCAAAGGGTATCTGATCCCAGCAGGGTTTTAGAGGGCAGAAACATGGGAAAGAAACTCCCGTCAGTCTCCCTGTGGCTCTGGGAAGTCTGTGATACAGAATCCTTTTGAGGATGCCTGTTCAGCCTGGAGGAGGCTCCAGGGAGACCTTACAGAAGACTTTCAGTAGCTAAACCTACAAGAAAGCTGGAGAGAGACTTTTTACAGGAACACGTAGGGACAGGACAAGGGAAATGGCTTTAAACTGAAAGAGGGGAGATTGAATTAGATATTAGGAAGAAATTCTTCCCTGTGAGGGTGCTGAGGTGCTGGCACAGGGTGCCCAGAGAAGCTGCGTCTGCCCCATCCCTGGCAGTGCTCAAGGTCAGGTTGGACACAGGGGCTTGGAGCAACCTGCTCTAGTGGGAGGTGTCCCTGCCCGTGGCAGATGGTTGGAACCGGGTGAGCTTTAAGGTCCCTTCCAACCCAAACTACTCCGTGATTCTATGACACTCTGCCAAAAATCTGAGCCACCTGAGGTCGGTAGGAGGGTTGTCAGACCTCCTGATACATCGACAGCTTTTCCCTATGCAGAAGATATTTCAGAATCAGTGGTCCACCCAAGAGCAGTGTGAGGGGGAAATTCAGGGTTTTAGCTACAGACCAGCATTGCTGAGAACTATTATGCAAATAGACAGAACTAAATCTGTGAATAACCTTTGTCTGTCACCATTGCTCCCTGGTTTATTTTGTGCCTACTTTAATACCTGTGGCTCTGACACCTGTCCCCTTTGAAATGCCTTAGAGCTGGTGGCAAAGGGTTGTTTTGTGTCCCATAGGAATCCAAAGCTTCACCCCTTCCCTAAGAGAAAGGATAATACTTGAACTGAGGGTTTTCCCATATGCAGGAAGAGGAGTATAAATATGGGGTTATAAAGTAAAGGGCTTCTTTTTTATTTAATATATATGAAATTGAGGAGGAAATATTTGGTCCTCAGTCTGAATTTGCAAATTATTTCAGCACCAAACCCTATATTTCTGGTAGCAAAGTATTTTGCCCTAGATTAAAGAGTGAACTTCAGTGATAATCCCAATAAATGTCCTCCTGATGGCTAACAGGACAGGGCAGAGGGAAGAAATACCGCCTCCCCAAACTCACACTAACTACAAAGCTGTGTGTTTATTATGCTGTAAAGTTATTCCAAACATAGGAACATAGAATCCTGGAATGGTTTGTCTTGGAATGGAACTTAAAGCTCACCCAGTTCCAACCCCTGCCACGGGCAGGGACAAGAGCAGGTTGCTCCAAGCCCCATCCATCCTGGCCTTGAACACTGCCAGGGATGGGGCAGCCACAGCTTCACAAGTAACTACAGGTCATCCAGGAACAGTCAGAGGAGATGGATAAAAAAGGAAAAAAAGATGTTGTTGAAAACTTTTGGAAACAAGCAAACTGTATTTTTGCTGAGTCTTTCCCCATCTGCTCCTCTCTGCAGTGGGAACTGCATTTGCTGTTGTATTTCATTCTGTTCACACAGTCTTAAGTAACAGGCCCCAAGTAACTGCAGAACTTTGCCTGCATGGTTGTTTTTAGCCAGCTTTTTGGGTTGTGTTCTTTAACATCTCTCCAGGATGTAGAAAGCCCCTAATTTTCTCACCATCCTGATGCAATCAGAAGTGATTGGCAGGAGGTAGTTGTGTCCATTAAGGCACTAAGAGCCAGAACATTTGTCAGTTCATATCAACACCACTTGCTGCATCTCCCCTGGATGGCAAAACCTACAAGTGAAACCCACAAACCCTGAACTACTCTACTTGGGATTTCAGGCCACATCCTCAGCAGAGTGTTGTTTCTGCAGCTCTGGGAATGACCCAGCATCCCTAGGGAGGGTGCTGTGGACTCTCTGGAGCATTCACCATTCCTTCTGTGTAGCATGGGCAGTGCAAGTCCACATTCTCCCTTCACTTCCAGCAACACAAAAATAGCAATCTCCTGCTGATTCAGCCTGTGAGAGAGGGACTGGGCTTTCAACTGAGAGCTCTTTCCTGCCTAAAATGGAAGGATACAGGCTGTTATCTAATGACACATAGGGATTATAAAAAAACCAACCTTCTGTTGTTTAAGTGGCTGAATCTGAAAAATGCCAGCCAAGTATTGTATGTAGAGAGGGATATTGTTACACATGCTTAGAGGCAGATATATAGCTCTAAAATAAAAGCTACTCTTTTCACATAACAACATAATTATCTATAAAGCTGTGGACAGATTTGTGGAGAGATGATATTTTCCCAGTAGCAGGGGGAGTCTCTTGTTGGCTGTCATGCAGGACATGCCAGCACGTCTCTGTATCGCACTCGCTGTGACAATGTGAAAACTAATTGGGATAATACCCACACGCATCTGCTGGGCTTCCCCCAGGAGAAGACGCAGCCCACATAATGGTGTAGGTGGGTACATGAGATGTAGGTCATGGCACATTGCTTTGCTGTGTGAGGGCAACCTTCCTGGTGGGTGACTGACAAGTGTTTCCCTCTGCATCTTCAGCAAGTCTAGCAGACACCGTTATCTCTGAGGTTGTTTAATTATACCCAGTGTGTTAGGACAAGAAACAAGAGAGGAGTCTGTAAACCTCAGAACTGGGTAATAAATTGGAGCATGGATTCCTTACAGTTCTCACCTATATGGTTTCTTCAGCTCATTCTGGGGCAAGAACATTGCAGGGTCAGAATATGGAGAAGTGTATGATTCCCAGCATGCCAACAGCCTGAATCGTGATGGGGAAGATCTTTTCCATAGGTAAGTGCTTTCAGTGGTGCATTTGGAAAGACACTACTGCATCTAATGCAACAATTGACATTAATGCAATCCTGCAGGTGGATTTTGGTTATAGACCAATGATAAAATTCAGCACTTGTAGGAGACACCCAGGTCTGGAGACATGTGCTGGTAAGTGGGTCTGGGGAAGCACAACATTGTAGACTCACCCTCTCAGGCTGTGGCTGCATTAGCAGCCCCCTGGGACAGAGCTCTTCAAGATATTTTAGCCCTCCTAAAGCAGTAACTAGCCATGGGATGACTGTATCCTTGACCAAGCTAAGTCAGGTACATCACTCTTGACTAGTTCTGGGTCAGACCTTCCCTCCTCTCTAGTTCTGGGGTAAGTACAGGCAGAGCAATCTCAGCTCTGCTATTGCCCAAGGTGAGTATCTCCATCTGAGTTAGTCACTCTTAGCTCCCTGCTAAGTTGCTGGGGAGAGAAGCCACAGGGCTGAAGGCACAATTCATCTCTTCCTTCAGAAGGTGGCTAATGTAGGGTAAAGGAATCACACACTAAAAAAGTCTCTCTTCTGATTCCTTCAGAGGGACGGAGCACCTCTCCTTTGAGAAAAGGCTGAGAAGGTTGAGGTTGTTCAGCCTGGAGAAGAGAAGGCTCTAGGAAATCCTTGTCAAGGCCTTTTAATATGTAAAGGGGTCTTCTAAGAAAAATAGGGGCAGACTTTTTAGTAGGGTCTGTTGCAATAGGACAAGGGGGAATGTTTTCAAGCTAATAGAATGTAGATTTAGACTAGACATAAGGAAGAATTTCTTACAGGGTGGTGAACACTGGACCAGGTTGACCAGAGAGGTTGTAGATGCTGCATCACTGGAAACATTCAAGGCCAGGTTAGACAGGGCTCTGAATAACCTGGTCTAGTTGAAGATGTCCCTGCTCATTACAATGGGTTGGACTAGATGAGCTTTAAAGGTCCCTTCCAACCCAAACTGTATTATTATTTTATGAGTCTGTTATAAAGGGGATTTTAAATGTGACCAGCTCAGATGGAGTTCTCTAAGGTGAGATGAAGTGGATCCCAACCCAAGTGTCTCTAAGTTATTAACTCCAGGGACACTGTCCATCCTAGTTCTTTCATTATGTTGCAGAGAGGCAATAGCACATCTGAGAAGGTGCCAGATGCCTGCTTAGAAAGGAGCTTTGAGTCTTATAGTTAGATTTTCCATCATCAAGGATCCTGTTGTTTGCTTTACTCCTAAGAGTATGACTGTACAAAGAGCCAAAGAGTTACGGCCCTTCCTAAAGACAGAAATGTGCCCCCCTTCTCTTTTCTTTCTTTTGCTACGTAGGCTGCATGCAGACCAAGGCAGGAGAGAGGTGGGTGAAATCCTGTCTAGCCTGAGAAGTTCCAGCTGCATGTCACAAACCCCTGCCAAGTCCAACATGCTTAAAACTCTTGACCAGAGGGTAATGTCTGCAATGTTCCATCATTGTCATTTGTTCGATAGCCTGGCTATAAAACTGAGGGTATGCAAATGCTTGATGTGACCAACGCACTTAGGCACCTTTGTTTCTCTTATCTGCCACAGTCAATTGAGCCCAGATACTGAACTGTTGCACATACAATGGTAAAGTCCTTAAAAATAAAAGTCCATTACTGAATGAGAAGATTTCAGGATTTATAGGTTATAACACTCGGAAGGAAGGAAGGAAGGAAGGAAGGAAGGAAGGAAGGAAGGACGGACTAGTGACTAGTGAGTCCTCTGGAGCTCCATGTCCCACGACAAGCACCACCCAGGTATCTAGCTGGTGGGAATCATCAGGCAAAAGGAAATGAAGTTCATGGTGTGCTTTAGGCCATCAAAAATGGGTAAGTTCTGGTCAATGATTTGGTTTTCCAAGTTCAGGTGTTTCTGAAAATAACTAAAAACTAGCAGCTCCTCCACTTAGGACAACAGAGTGCTTTACCCACTGAGCTACTGCCTTTGATGGGAAACAACTGGCACATAGAACATATAAATGAAGGCTGGTCAGCTTGGGTTCCATTGCTAGGGAAGTATTGATCATCTCACAGAGCCACTTCTCTCTGCTGACTGAAGCCAGACTCAAGCTAATCAACACAGGATAAACAGCATGTAGTTGGATGGCTTCACATAGACAATGAATTCTTTCCCACTGAGAGCATTTTAAGTATACCTCTCCCCTTGAAGTTAGTGATGTGAAGATATCTTCACCACCACCTTTACTTACACTTGTACAGCTTCTGCTCACAGCGAGTAACTGTGGTGACTGCCTTCCTTCCCTGTTACAGGACCTAAGTGTGGAGCTATAAGCTTGCCTTAAAAGCCCAGACACATTTCAGGGTACCAAAATCATCAGGGGCAGTTCTGTTTCTGGAGAAGTCCTCTTTGCCCACAAGAGGCATTAGAAACCTATTAATTAATAGCAATAGTCATTATTTCTCTCAGGGGCATATTCTGTCCTGGGGTTTATAAAGGGAGAGATCCAGGGTTTCAACAAGGCAACTTGAAGGCTGTTTCTTCAACATGATATGTCCTTTTTGGTTTTAGGGTTGGTTTGGTTAAGGGGCAGTGGCTTTGAGTCCATTCTGTTTAATACAATCAACTGCTAATTCAGATGACAGAATCTTTATTAAAGCTGGAATAGCAGATAATTTACACTTAGGAGAAACTCCAAATGACCCTTCTTTGGCGTTAACGCCTTTGACACAGAGCTAAGGGCACATTTATCTAGAAAGCCACTGTAAGGAAGACAACTAGCTGCAAAGGCTGGGTTTAAGCTGAGGATTTTAGTTGCAGTAAATTGTAACCAAGTGCAGACATGGGTTTAATGCTGGGGTTTAGAACATGGGTTCACAGACATGGGTTTAGTGCTGGAGTTCACAACAGTATAGCCAACTTGCTGCTGGGAGTTGAGCCATCTGGCTTAAATGTGAATCACAGAGATCTTTCAGGATCACACCATATCTCTGGACTATAGCTTGAGTATACATGATCCTTGGGACACCATGTATGTGTAAATTACAGGCCTATCTATCTACCCTTTTATCCCCATCTTCTGCCTTCAGTTCTTGAGAGCAGTAACTGAGTGCCCATTTACGCCTCCGCAGATGAAGAGACTCATAATTAAAAGATCAAATTCAGTAGAGATATGACTAGATGAAGAACATGTTGCAGCAAGATCTCTTTTGTAGTTATCAGATACCTACTGGAGCTTACAGAGGGCAGAGAATAGACTGTAGATTTTTGTTCCTGAGTCCAATTTAACATGGCAAGAAATTTAACTTTAATTATTTTAATGGCAGTTAATACAGGTGAGATTTTTAATTCATAATGTAGGAACTCTTGAAGTCCCAACACTACATGATAGACAGTCTGATGTCTCTTCATCAGGGATTGTATTGATAGGACAAGGGAGAATGGGTTCGAACTGAAAGAGGGGAAGTTCAGGTTGGATCTAAGGAAGAAGTTCTTCCCTGTGAGGGTGCTGAGGCGCTGGAACAGGGTGCCCAGAGAAGTGGTAAATGCTCCATCCCTGGCAGTGTTCAAGGCCAGGTTGGACAGAGCCTTGGTTGACATGGTCTAGTGTGAGGTGTCCCTGCCCATGGCAGGGGATTGGAACTGGGTGATCTTAAGGTGCTTTCCAACCCTAACTATTCTATGATTCCATGATTCTATGTGGAAGTTACAGCTCTGAAGAGCATCCAGTATAAAGGTTCTACCCACTCTAAAGGATTCCACTAACACTAAATTTTTTGGTTAAGTACAGATGAAAAATGCCTGTTTTGTAAATCAGATATTATTCCTCAGCTTTCGTTGTTTTCACAAATTATTTGCTCTCAGACAGACAAAAAGTCTTAGCAGGAAACACAAAACCTGCAGGAGAAAAAGCATCTCATTTAAAAAGAAAATCTTTTGATTTTCTGATTAGGAATGACATTTGTACAATCAGAAGTATGTTTTAACAGAAATAAATAAGTAGGCACTGAATTAAAACATTCCCTTTGAGTGAAAGCATTATCTACTTTTCAGTTCACTTGAGAAAAACAATGTTTGATCAGACTCTATATGAAATACGTTATTGGGCTTTTTGCTGGCCACAAATGCTGCAGGCCATATGAAAAATAGCAAATCAATTTTCTACACAGATCTCACATTAAGGAGTTAACATCTGTGCTACAAAAAGTCTATATCAGAAATGAAGACACGCAATCCAAATCATAGAATCATAGAATGGTTTGGGTTGGAAAGGACCTTAAGATCATCCAGTTCCAACCCCCTGCCATGGGCAAGGATGCCTCATGCTAGACCATGTTGCCCAAAGCTCTGTCCAACCTGGTCTTGAACACTGCCAGGGATGGAGCATTTACCACTTCTCTGGGCACCCTGTGCCAGCGCCTCAGCACCCTCACAGTAAAGAGCTTCTTCCTTATACCTAACCTGAACTTCCCTCTTTCAGTTTGAACCCATCACCCCTTGTCATATCACTCCAATCCCTGATGAAGTTTACTCTCCAGCATCCTTGTAGCCCCCTTCAGACACTGGAAGCTGCTCTCAGGTCTCCATGCAGCTTCTGTTCTCCAGGCTGAACAGCCCCAACCCAGCCTGTCTTCACATGGGAGGTGCTCCAGCAGGATGGAGTTCATGTAACTTTTATACATACTGATAAAGTTTCCCACTTGTAGAAATTATTTGGAAGCCTATTACTTCCGGGAACATAAGTATTCAGAGTGGTTCACAGTTCATTTCAGTATTCCCCACACAGTCCTTAATAAATTGTCTGGTCAGCTAGCATGATGTGAAAGCTGCAGAAAATACGACAGCAAGTCAGTAAGGTAGGAAGAAGATGTTTTAAACTAACACTGGCTTGCCCCAATTTTCAGCAAGTTCCTCAATATGTGCATAATTTCTAAAGTTGTGCTCTGCAGAGATAAAATTCCCAGCAGAGATTTATGGAGTGGACTTGGAGGTGCTTTAGGAACCAGGATTTCTGCCTTCTGAAAGCAGATTTACAGGCATGCACACACACCCCTCTATTTCTGCTTCCCTTCTAAGTAGAGCACGCTCTGTACATACACATACACAAGGGACAAAAACGTATCCACATTTCACAGGCAAACTAGGGAATGTCATCTGAGGGGATGGGAAGGGCTTTGTTTGCATATTAAAATGTATAGAGAATAGGTACCCACTTTATTAATGGAAAGTAGATTCCTGCGAGCTGTCTGGATGGGGTTGTTTGGTCTTTATGAGTCTCAGAGCACAGGAGGGGAAGAATCTATTTGCTTTATCTAACTTGGGTAGTGGGATTTTATACCCAAAAGGGTAACTTATATGCTGCAGATCAGAAAATCACATGTGTGCCCATAATGCACTATGGAAATACTAACGGCAAAGCTGAAACTTTTTTGTTGTCAGTGGCGCTTGGCACATTCACCTTGAGCTTGAAGGTTTTATTTGATAGTGATCTCGTCTATTTGTTCAACCCCAATAAATAACACATGAGAAACAACTTTATTTTGCAGAGCAGTTTTGATCGGAAGGTACTATAAAACTGACAGCCAAAGAAATAATGAAGGCATTTGTCTCTTCTTGCTTGTTTACATGGCCTTCCTCATTCCTGGAAGAAATCAGAAGTCTAACCTGATCTCAAAGAACTTTGGTAATGTAGACTGCAATTTGCAGGCAATCTAGTTCACCATTTGACTAAACTTAGTATTAGGAAGCTTTATCACGAAAGTCTTTCTTCCTGCAGGAAAAACCTGTGGCTTCTTATAGTACTTAGTGCAGTCACAGAATCATAGTCCCTAGAATGGTTTGGATTGGAAGGGAGCTTGAAGACCATCTAGTTCCAACCCCACTGCCATGGGAAGGAACACCTTTCACTAGACAAGGTTGTTCAAAGGCCCTGTCCTGGCCTTGAACACTGCCAGGGATGGGGCAGCCACAGCTTCTCTGGGCACCCTGTGCCAGCGCCTCAGCACCCTCACAGGGAAGAACTTCTGCCCAAGAGCTCATCTCAATCTCCCCTCTGGCAGGTTACAGCCATTCCCCTCGTTCTGTCAATACATCCCCTTGCAAAAAGTCTCTCTCTGTGGCCTAGGAAGGTCATCTAAACATGTAGTGACCATCCACAGTCTTTGCACACAAGCAAATTTAGGATAACTTTTGTTGAAGGCTGGAAATGTGTCACCAGAGATGAAAATGGTGTCACTGGAGAAGAGAATGTCACATCACTAACCAGTAGTGGGCATATAGGACAAAGTGTTTAAATGGGGTTCATAATGGTGCACTACATACTCCTGTCACCTGCAGTTTGTCTCTCTTTTCAGAGCTTGGGCTAAACCCGTATTTGGTGTGCGCAAAAGCTGCGGATGGTCATCACATGCTGGTACATGTTAAGATGACCTTCCTAGGCCACAAATCTACCAGCAACAACCTTGTGGAAATCTGTTCAAGTCAGAGTATCCCAGTATAGTAAGAACAGAGACCATTAAGATCTAAAAAGTAGATAAAGAAGGAAAGCAAAATATTAAACGTCTGGCACTGAAATCACTGCCAATGCACAGACTCAACTTAATTTGCAGGACTGCATATATAGTAAAGCACTAAAAGCAACTATAATAGCTATATTATACCTATAATATTCAAGGAGCTGTTTCTGCCTTCTGTTTGCATCAGTGTCTGGTAGGTCTTAAGATGACAGTTTATGTGTACCTTGTTCAACCTGACACCCACTGAGCAATGGAATGTGCACCTGGGACATCCTTTATTCTTTTTCCTGGCTGTTCCTTCATACATTTCAACAGGTTCACAATAACTTTACTTTGCCTCATTACTTTCCTTTCTCCTTTACCCAGGTTATATACCAAATGGAGGTACTGCTGCAGAAAGGGCAAACAGATGAAGGAATTCAGAGCTCCAATGTGCCAGTAAGAAAGTTGCATCTCTCTCTGCACATGCAAAAGCAACAGGGGTGAAAGGAGCACAGCAGTTAACCTTCACTCTGCCTTCTGGATGATGGGTACATGACAGCAGAAAATAACCACTCACTTCTGGATTTGCAGGGTGCATTCAAGTATTCTGGCTGCTGTATTTCCTCAGCCACCCATCTCTAGAGAACATATCATGGAAATAACAGTATATTTTTATCTTTCACATTTTACTAGGCATGATGCAAATAGCCCCTGTTGGAGACAGAATACTGTCTAGACAGACATTTGGTCTGAGAAAATGTAGCTGTAAATTCTTCTGTGTAGAAGAAGAAGGGCTATAACACCTGGATGCAGCAAAATTCTCCCATCATTTGTGATCCGCAGGCCTATAGCCAAAATACATCAGCTTCATACACAGTGAGTGTTGAAACATTCCCATTGCATCCATATTAGTGTGTCCCAACATAAGTAAATGTCCCAAAAGACTTAAACTGACCAGTAAACATTTCTACCTATTGAGGCCACAGGTCTTGCAGTCAAATATTTCATGGAATCATATTTCATATGAATCTATGATTCATAGAATCATAGAATGGTTTGGGTTGGAAAGGGCCTTAAGATCAGCCAGTTCCTACCCCCTGCCATGAGCAGGGACACCTCACACTAGACCATGTCACCCAAGGCTCTGTCCAACCTGGCCTTGAACACTGCCAGGGATGAAGCATTTACCACTCCTCTGGGAAACCTGTGTCAGTGCCTCAGCACCCTCACAGGGAAGAACTTCTTCATTATATCTAATGTGAACATCCCGTGTTTCAGAACTTCTCCTAAAAACCTACTGAGGGTTGGAAGCTGTTTTGGGATTTTACTGATTTGAACACATCTTGTAAAACTGGAGATCTTTTGAGAGATTTGAGGGCTTATTGACACTTAATGGAGTTAAATTCGGGACTGTAGAGACTGATCCTCAGCGAGCAAAATCACTTCACTCAGAAGCTCATCAGAAGGAAAATCTGAAGTTAAAAATAGCGCTATTGCACCAGATGACATTGTTCCCTGGAAAGTAGGTCTTGTCAAAGAAACCTGCTATCTTTTCAAGGAGGCTTCATGTCTGCTTGATAAAGTAAGTAATGCTGGTATAACCTAGTTTGGTTTTGTTAGATCATAACTATGTGGATTGAAGCTGCTACATATAAAGAAACAAAAGGACACATCCTACATCAATTAAAACCTCTTTCAGTACATTAAATGCTATTTTCAATGGGGAGGGAAGGATTTCCAGTGAATTATATCTTCACTGTTATCACCCTCGAAATAGATTTTGAGCAATAATTATTCAATGCTTGGTTTTCACCAATTATAAATGCTACTTTTTGCTCATTAGTTTGTTTAGTGGTAGCTGGCATACAACATAAAAATGATTATGGAAACAATAATAAAGAGGACAAGCTGCTATTACAAAGATACCAAAAGCCACTCTGAGTGGTCAAAGGGCACTGAAGACAGCCAAGTAAAAGCAGTATTTACCTCTGGAAACAGAAACTGGAGGGATTGGGAAGTTGAGCAGGTCCAAGAAATCATCAAAACAGATGTATGACAAGTTCTTAAAGAAATCCTCTAATAAAAGCACTAAACCAGTCCTGAAAAATGCGTTTGTTTGATTTATTATTCATTGAAATCATGATGTACAATGAAGGCTGCTACTGAAATACGTCCCACCTTCACTTGAAGTGTTAAAACAGTGCAAGCTCAGATTATTTATGGAAAGGGCTACATTATATGAACTTCAGTGTGCAAAATCCCATCAGTTCATTAAAGCAGATAAGAATTAAATTTCCTGTGTAGTTTTCCACAATTTAACAGGTTGCCCAAAGTAGTGGTAAATGCTCCATCCCTGGCAGTGTTCAAGGCCAAGCTGGATGGAGTCTTGGAGCAACCTTGTCTAGTGTGAGATGTCCCTGCCTATGGCAGCGGGCTTGGAACTGGACAATCTAAAGGTCCTTTCCAACCCGAACTATTCTGTGATATTCTATTCTATGATTCTATAATATCTGAGGTATCAAAGAGGGCAACTTTTGTAGTTTTGGGTCTTGCAATAGAAAAGTATTCCTGTCGCAAATAAGTGGGAATTTAAGTTAGTTGAATTTAGCCTTGAATAAGATGGGATTTCCAAAAACTGGCAGTAATTATATTTCAAGGTAATTTAAAAGTGGAGGAGGTGCTCTCAGCATTCCCTGGAATCTCTGAGACAGGAATAGGCAGGAGAGTCAGCTGAAAATCGCGATTTATGCTTTGTTGCTCTTTTCTGAAAGAGATGTTCTTTTTCTATATGGGGAAGAAAGCAAAAAATCATCCACATTTCCATGGAACTGGAAGTTCCCAGATCCCAGAGGTTGCTCAGCAAATCTGACATTCTTGTTCATTTCATTGCTAGCTGGCAATCAGCAAGCCCATTAAATGTTAGTTAATGAGAATGCTAATTTCACTGAGCAGCTGCAGGTGGCTCCCAGGACACCCAGTTCTGGGGCAGATCCTCCATCTCATTGCCCAACACTGGGAAATATCCATCTTCCAAAATCACCAGCTTTAGGGCATCTCCATCAGAGCCATCTGCTCCAGAGCCAGAGAGGGTACAACAGCTAAAACACTCGTCTGTGGATAAACCCGGCAAAGGACTAACATGAAAAGCAGTGTTCGTGGCTCCGAGGACACACCACCAGCCAGCCCACTGAGACATAGCCTTGGACTTGATCAAAGTTCATGGGACCTGAAATATTTCAGATATTTCTGGTCCATCACACTGGCATTTTCATGTGCTTCTGCAGCAAAAGCAGCACAATAGGAGCAGCAAAGTCATGAAGAGGGAATTGCCAGTCCTGAAGAGGGAAAG
>NW_009930770.1:92936-99799 GCF_000696875.1 Nestor notabilis
CTGATGCAGAGCATGACCGGGTGTACGAGCACTGGAGAGGACAACTCAGCCATCTAGCGTCTGGATTGCAAAGGCAGTCAGGGTTTTAGCAGCTTTTCTTCCAGAAGGTCTCATGCTTGTGGCTTGTTGCTCTAAAAGATAATGGTTTGGGTTCATCCCAGCTATCTCTGTGTGAAAGATTTATATAGCTGCGGCAGCATGTGGAACTGAAAGTACAGATAAACCACTGCACCTTTTGATGCTAATTCAAGCAGAACCTTCAAGTGATGAAAGTTCAGCATCGTTATTAATATGAAAACCTTTGAATGCAACAATACACCCCCAGCCCTGCACACCACACACCGTTATACTTACTTTACTTTTATTTCTTCTAATTACAAAGCATTACTCACAAGAATGACAGATTTTATTACTCACTATTATACAATTTCTATCTTCTCCAGTCCTAACAGAAAGAAAGTACAGAAAAAAAAGAAGTTATTTGAGAAAAAGAAAAGAATATCCCCAATAACAAATGTCTTAATTTTAAGAAAGAATTTTTATGCCAAGACACTACTTTGCTGAATATGCCAGTTTGGTTAAAACTCTTGCCATGTTTGACTTGTCTAATAAATGCCACATAAAGTAATTCTGTACTTAGCTTAAAATTTGTCACTCTTGTGACTAATTCTTTTAAATTAGGCTTAACATAGGAGAAGAAAAAAGAGATGTCATAAAAAGATGTCATCATTTAAGTGAAGTCAGGTAATATGCTTATTGGATGAGGATGTAACAGTGTCTTACAGAGAATGATACAAATGAGCATGTTTTTCATTTCAAGCAGATTTCTTTCACTCTGCTGGGTCCTCCTGTGTATAACACCTCATGCTACAGTCCCTCCTGGGGTAATTGTTGGACATCATGATCTTAAAGGTCTTTTCCAATCTAGTTGATTCTACAATTCCAGATTTTCTGCGCACATGCACACTCAAAGGTGCACACATACATTAGGCAATTCTCTTCATACAGTCAACTCAAGCATGGGAAGTAAAATGTTTCACCATTCAGTAACAAAATGAGGCATTTTGAGGGCATCCAGAATCGAACAACTTCCTTATCCCAGTGACTTCTGACCACAATTGGTAGGTGGTTATAACAGCAAAAGTAAGAGCAATGGAGTTTTATCTCCAGATAGCCTAGGAAATAGAATCTGAGAAGACAAATAGTGGGCATCACCTTTCAGCCATGTATCCATGACATGGCTTGGATCCATCCTGTGGCACTTCACAAAACTACAAAGATGTTTGCAAGATTTCACGTTGCTTGGGTAGAAGCACCTGAAAAACATCTCCTTGGGTGTTAAGATGAAAGCTCAACCTTTATGCAGCTCTATCTAGTCTCTATTCAGCATTTCTCTCTTTTATGTGATAGTTGCCTTCAGCTTCAGTGAATTTCCTAAAATAATGTCATCTTAACACAGATTTTTTTCCATACATCATTGAACTTTATGGTTTTTTGCATCATGATGGTCATGCAATCAGCTACAGGCATGTACTGTCATTGTAGTTACCCATGTTTGCTTGGAAAGATCTTGCCTTCAATCTCCTTCTCTTCTGCTGCTTTTTATATAGGAATCCTAACGAAAAATTACTGGATTGCCTCTTAAGATAGTCTGAGGGAGACATATAGATCCTCCAAAAACTATTTAGATTAAAGTTATCCTTCCACACCTCCAGTGCATAGATCCTCCCCAGGCAAAGAAGACTTGAGGGATGGCTGGTGAACCCACTGGTTCTTTCAGAAACTTTGGGTAATTACCAACATTTGTTTGCATCCAGCTAGTCCATTCTAAACATTTTGGGTCTTCAAACAACTCTTTTGAGAAGAGGGGTAGGAAATAAAACAAGGTGGAGAATTCAGTCTTAGATTTCTTGTCCTCCTTTCTTTTTTCTGAAAGTGCTGAATGATCAGTCCTGCGCTAACGAACATCATTGTTAACATCTGAGTGATCTCTTGAATTACACAGTAAAGCAGTACGATTGGCCCCTGTGTGCATTGGCAATAGTTTCTTGTAATGTGGAGGACAAAGGTGATGGTTCTGCTGTTGGTATTTGCAGTACCTATCAGCCAACATGACTTGCTTGCGCTGCTAGTACATGTTAATATGCACAGAAAGCTCAGTCCATCACACAGCTATTGCAAAAATCTCCTGGATTCTCAAAAAAATGACTGAACTGGCTGGTTTTATCCAGGTGAAGATCCATAGAAGAACCTTTCTACTCTCAGCCAACCAAAAGGATGCTCTCAGGAGAGATGGTGAGAGTGTGTTGCTGGAGATGTTTTAAAGCCACTCTGAAGAAAGTGTGTAATGCTCTGGTGAGGTAAATAATCCTCTGGAAGTGACTCTGAAGAGCTAACAAGTTGTCTTTACCTTTCACACAGTGATTCATTCTCTCCAGTGCAGAACAATTTCCAACATAGTCTTCTGCTCAGCCTCTACTACTTAACAGGCCTTGATCCCCCCTTGGCAAAAATGTTTCTTACAGGTGCATTTTCTCTTCAATCCACTCCTGGGAATGTTCAAATATAAACAAAAGCATCATGGGGAGGCTACTGAGTAGTTGTTTCTTCTATTAAATGTCCACACAGTCATCTGAAAGTTACTTCTCCTGGAGAATCCATCAGAGGCAGGTATCCTTTGAAGAACTCCAGGAGTTTTTAAAGCTTATTGCAGGCACTTCAGGAATGATGGGAAGTGGAGTGAGCCAGAGAAAGGAAAATGTCATCCTTTTATGCAACTGATGACAATGTAACATCAGCAAGCAGATCCTTTGTCCCTACAGTGGTCTGTGCCACATTACAGGTCTGTATGGAGACTCTGCCATACAATCCATGGTACTTTTCAACCTGCTCTTCTCCCTTGGAGGAGAACAGCTGAATGATGCTTACCACCACCAAACGATGAGTTTTATTATCAGCATCCTGTACTGTTTTCAGAGAGTGGTAAATAGAAACAGTTTCCTCGGGCATCAATTCGCAACTCATCAAGTCTGGCAAGGAAACAAAACCTTGGCAAAAAGATAGGACTCCAGGAACTGATGACTTTATTCCATCCAGCCATTCCCATCCTCTTTCTCTCTGTTGTGACTTGATCCAGACTTGTGAGCTAAAGGTTAAAGGACTAAAGCAGTTACACGCAATCAATCTTTTATCTCCTGCTCCTTACAATGATGATATGTTTAATCTCTGCTAGTAATAAAGGGACAAATGAAGATGGTTTTCTGGGATGCTGAACTGTGAACGACCTGAAGAAGCACTTAACAATTTAATTCAGATATTTAAATTCTTCCATTACTCTTGTTCCATAAAAACATCTGTGGGCGAGTAACAGGAACAAGGAGACTGAGTCTGAGAAAGCTGCATTCAAATTTGATCATTTAACCATGTACACCATGCCACAGTGTTGTGTGTTCACCTGGCAATATTGAATACCTCCAGGATTTCATTGTTGCCTTTTTAAGCATCCCATAGAGGTTAGAGTTCCTCCAGGCTGTGAAGAAGAGACATAATGGAGGGATGCCAGATGAATTCTCTTCTGGAAATCTTAGATCCCAAACTCTTTGCCAAACTATTGGTGGAAACAAGTGAATTGAAATGGCAAAAGCTGAGGGCCATTAAGATGCAATGCCTGCGTATAATTAGAGGCTCCATTTGATTAATGAGTTCACATTAAACTCACAGCTTTACTTAAGTAAGAACAAGAAATGGGAGGGATTTTCTTAGTCATCAATACAAGTCCAGCTGCATCCAGAATCAGGTCGCACTTTGTGAGCTGATGAATCTCAATTTTAAAGCCAGCTCAGATCATTTTGTACCATGTGTTCCCTTATAAATATATCCTTAGCCTGAGGATAACCTGAGAAAACCTTCCTGAAGACAACATCAGCTCCTTTAACACAGAACAATATCAGCTCCTGGAAAAGAGGCTCAGGGGGTTTCATTCATTTGGGTAGTTTTTGGTGGAGGGTGTTTTGGTGTCGTCTGTTTCTTTGTTTTATAACTGTGGACAACCAGCTGCCTCCCAGGAAAAGAAGATGCTGTGACAGACCGCAGACAGCAACAGTAGCTTCAGCAGTGAACAACAATTCTGTGATATACTTAAGATGCCTGGCAAAGCCAAAGCAGCTCTGGCACTGAGTGTGAATGAAGAAAAACAGCACTGCAGGGAAAAACAACCTCCTAGAAATGACAGTCTTGTGAAAGGATCCCGCTGCTTGCAGATTTCCATGGACCATGTCAGGCTGGGTATTATGTCAGTCATGGGGCAACAAATACATAGTCTTTTTGAAAGCAAATGGGCTATACTTAAAACGCTGGGCTGCAAAGGTTGGGGTCTGAATCTGTCCTGACTCAAGACACGAGATGGGCAACAGCAAAGCTCCCCATCCAGAACTGACCTCTCTGCTCCCTTCTTACGCTGGATAAATCATGCTTCAGAGGAAGACCAAGCTGTGACTTTCATGGCCCATTCAGCCCTTTGGTGCTATTTTCTGTTCCCTACTAGGGAATGGCATAGATTAAAAATAACAACAGTGATAATTTGTTACCCTTAAACTCACAGACCACTGTCCATTCCAGAGTGAAGGTGGGATTCTGCTCACAATTAGGACATCTACATATCTCCTCTTTTCACTTTTCACTTACTCTGAGATGTTCAGGCAGTTTAAGCAATGTCAAAGAAACATCTTAGGAGGTTTGCCCATATTGGAAACAGAATCAATCACAGTATAATGAAGCATTCAGACCCTCAGAAATAAACTCCCACCACTGTTTTCACTCCACTGAAGTGCAGCACTTTAGTGCACCTTTGTATACCTCTGAACCACTAAGTTTTTTGAAGTGATTAGGTCTGACTATGCTTGTGGAATTCTACTGAAGATCACGACCCAGTGATCAGGGTATCAATGCCATTGTCAGATTGCTCACATTTTCTGGGCATCAAGAGTTGACCTGGACATGGGAGCACGTAATATGTGAGTTGGCTTGTTCCTTCTCCCATGCTCAGCTTACAGAGTTGTTGGGACATATTCAGAGGACATGAGATAGGAGTCTAAAGCCTCAGAGCATTAAATGCATCCAGGGTTTGAGGTATCAATCCCTTATACTCCCTAATGTGTTGCTTAATACACTGTAAAAAGGAAAACAGATAAATAATATAACACATACTCTTTTCTTTCCCTCCTCATTCCTTCCTGAAAGGGAAGATTCTCCAGTCTACTCTGTGTCAGCAGAGAATCATCCTTGTAAGAGCAAACAACATATAATCATCTAACAAGAGAATGGAGCAATGCACTGCCTTCTGTCTGCATTGCCAGCAATTTGCCTGGGGAAGTTGCTTGCTTATTTACTCGAATACTTGATTATTTGAGTAGTGTCTTTCCAAGACAGGCAGAATTGCCGGGAAGGAGACGACATTCCTACCACGGAGCAGACGATCAGACCTTTTAACCTAATAGCTTGTTTCTGCTAGTGGCAGGGTTGGAGACTTCCCAGAGCACGTGTGAAATCAACCTCTCTGCAATTTCTTTACGAGTTTCCTTAGTCACAGTGTGACTGCATCCCAGTTGAGGCAGCAGGTGTACTCATAATTCCTTTCTCTCAGCCAGCGTAGCTGCTGAGTTATGTTTATTCATGTCAAAATCTTATTGATTTTTTCTACTTTCCTATCCCCTAGTCCTGGGCTTCGTAAGAAATAGAACTGAAAAACATCTCAAGAGAAAGTTAGTTTATGACACCAAGCTGTGTGGCTCAGTTGATACACTGGAGGGAAGGGATGCCATCCAGAGAGACTTGGACACCTTTGTGAGGTGGGTCAATGTCAACCTCATGAAGTTCAACCACACCAAGTGCAAGGTCCTGCACCTGGGTCGGGACAAGCCCAGGCACAGCTGCAGGTTGGGTGGATTTTATGGTTGTACACATGCGCAAAAATCCTGGCTTCCTGATGAAGCCAGGTTAGAAAACATCTCTTGAAGTGTCTCATAGCCTTCAGCCATTGACCTTAAGACTTCAGGAGGCAGGACTTTCACTGAAGAATCACTGAGATTCTTTAATGATGCTTAAAGTTCATTGTTGGGGGATTTCTTTGCTTTTCATTGACCAGGCTGTAGAAAGATACACTGCTATATTCTATACTTCTTCTATATACTAGTATTGATGGTGAAGATTATATATAGGCTAAAGTTAAGATAAAAAAAGAGTGAGTTGAAAGAAACCTGTGCTGGAAATTAAATATCCTCTCATCTCTGTAAATGATATCCATTAAATCTGTGGCCAAGAGAGTGGACAAAACAATAAAAATACCAGTCTTTACATTCAGGGGAGCTCAGTGCAATCAGGAAATCCATCAGAGAAGCTGTTTTCTCATCTCCTGCTGTGTCTTTGCACATAAAAGCTCATATTTCTCCTGGCTGGTGTTACATCATGCCCAGCATCCCGATACCAGAAGATCATATGAAACCTCAGAATGTTTTCTCTTCTCTGTGGTTAATGCATTGCAGTTTTGCTAATTGGTCTTGTTTGTTGGGTACAAGGGTAGTTTGTTTAAAGGTTTTGTTGGACATGTCCTTTTAAATTATTATTTGCCAGGGTTTCGGAAGAGATTATTTGTTTGGCTGATTTTTTGGTTATTGTTTCTCAGGCTGCCACATTTCCTTCTCCCGTTTCCTTCCTGACTGTGATCAGTAGAATCATAGAATCACAGAATGGTTTGGGTTGGAAAGGACCTTAAGATCACCCAATTCCAACCCCCTGCCATGGGCAGGGACACCTCACACTAGACCGAGTCACCCAAGGATCTGTCCAGACTGGCCTTGCAACATGCC
>NW_009930770.1:100152-118223 GCF_000696875.1 Nestor notabilis
GGCAGGGACACCTCACACTAGACCATGTCACCCAAAGCTCTGTCCAACCTGGCCTTGAACACTACCAGGGATGGAGCATTCACAACCTTCTTAGGCAAACAGTTCCAGTGCCTCACCCTCACAGCAAAGAACTTCTTCCTTGTATCCAACCCAGCAACTGTCACCTGAGTCTGACAAGGAGGCAGATTTTCCAAATTATATTGTTTTTTCCTGCTGTAAAATTGTTATCAATGGTGATGTCTTGGCAAGGGCATTGAACAGGGCGATAATCTCCTTCCAAGCCTAATGATTCTGTGGTTCTCTGAGGCACTGGCACAGGTTGCCCAGAGAAGCTGTGGATGGCCCCGCCCAATCAAGCAACAGCCAGGTTGGATGGGGCTTTGAGCATGGTCTAGTGGAAGGGGTCCCTGCCTATGGCAGCGGGTTGGAACTGGATGAGCTTTAATGTCCCTTCCAATCCAAACCATCCCATGATTCTCTGATTCCAGGACTCAAAACTACACTGGAAATCAGTGTAATGCAGTGGCTTATTTACCATTATAAAATTAAATAGAAGATAGAACACACCAAGGAAAATTGAAAAGCGACTGCTGCTAAACATTGTCATACACATTATCAAAGACTGTCAGTATGTCCAAGCATTTGCAGATGAGGAAGAAAAGGTGGATAAAGCATATGAATAAAAGGAACCTTTGATGTCCATGTTACAATGATAGTCTACAAAGATGAGGAACTATTATGTGATTTTTCAAAGGTTATGGACTGACAGTCAATGGGGAAAGTAACAACCATCCGAAATTTCCTAACAACCAGTATAAAGCAGGAGCCTTTTTTTCTCACTTATGGATATAGTTTTCCATTCCAAATGGGTTTATTGGAATGAATTACAGATCTAGCTAGCATGTTGCCATCTAACACCCAAATCTGGTTCTACATTTTGAAGAAGTATGTGCCTTTAGCAGCTTGTACACCTCTTCTGAGAGATGAGAAAGAAGAAAAATAGCTCTTCCCTTTTCTCTCATTTCCAATTCTGTGGGGGTCTGAGCTGAAGACTCCAGGAACTTAGTGCCTGTGTTTGCCAAGAAAAGCAGAGCACATAGCAGCACAATTTCCTTTTTGTGTTCAGCTAACAGACACTTGAATTGAGCATTTCCTGTGCTTAGCTTTTGAAGGGAAAGGATGTCCCAAACAGCACTGGCTTCCAGTGACACCAGTTCAAGCCCCAGGGCTGCTGAAAACACTGACTTGAATGGATTAGGATCTATCCCCATAACCCAGCAAACATCCTTAGCTCAGCTGTGTTGCTTATCACACTGAATTTGTGATACAGCCAGTTAATATCCTGCAGCATGGACACTCCATGCATGGATTATGCAATACGACAGGCTGACACCTCCAAAGGGAGGCATATCCATCACATCTCTTCTTCACCCACATCTCTACTTCAAACTGCCTAATAAGCAAAAGGACAGGAACTACTATGTTTTCCTCACTGCAGGTAAAGCTGGATGCAGAAAAACTATAATGTAGTCATTATTCAGTGAACAGGAAAGGGAGAATGGGACAGTCATGAATACATGGTGCTGCTCTGTGTTGATTGCTAGGCTGGTGCCTCTAATCAATTATTTACCCAAAAGGCTCTGTCAGCTGAGCTGTTACCAACTGGAAATGCCACCTATGAAGACCACTAGGGTGATTTCAGCCTTAGCATAGGAGTAGCAATGCTGGAGCAGGGCAGAGCAAGGCAACATTTCCCTGAAGAGGGGGACAGAAAAGTCAAAAAGAAGCTGCTTTGCTCTTTAACCTTTTAGAATGGAGCAGGTAAGTGAAGATGAAGACCTCCAGGATGAGAAGGGGAAAGGCAGCATCTCCGTAGTGTGTTTTAGGACCCGTACACTTGGGTGAGGGATGCCTTGGCTTGTGCCAGGTGGCCAAACCAGCTTTATCACTGAGGAGTTTCTAAGAGTTGTTTCTCAGGCACTCAATAGATTTGCAGCATGGGCCATGTAACAAAAATGTAGAACACCAAAACATGTTATCAGTGATGTATTTAATGATAAACTGTCTCCTCAGCTGAATCAAACTCTCTGCCAAATGTCTCTCTCATTTGATAATCTGGAAAGTATTTCAGTTACTGTGAGATGGAGCTTGCTTGTATAACCTGAATGCTCTTCACTCCATCCTCACTGCTGTCTCAGCAACAATATTAAAAGCATAAATAATAATCATAGAATCACAGAATGGTTTGGGTTGGAAGGGACCTTAAGATCATCCAGTTCCATTCCCCCTGCCACAGGCAGGGACACCTTCCCCTTTAGTAGGTTGCTCCAAGCCCCTTTGAACACTGCCAGGAATGGGGCAGCCACAGCTTCTCTGGGCTGTTTTATGTTTAACAGAACACGCATCTGGTTTTGGCTCATTCCCTCCCTTAGTTTCCTGCAGGGAAAAAAATAAAAGGGCAATTTTTTGTACCATATTCTCTTCTTCTAGACTTCTAACAAGTCTTATTCTGTCAGCAAAGTAGAAGCAGTGAGCACATTTTGCAGATGGTGTAATATGAGGAATGCCTCTCAATTCCTCCTTCAGTGTGTAAGATGTTCTCTGAAGCAGACTGTCCCACTCCCACTCTTGGATTTCAAGATGGTTTAGTCTTATTATTATACTTGCTAACAGAAAACATTGGAATGGATGTTTTTGACCACTGAAAAAAGCGAATTCCATCCAAATGTAAACATTTAGATAAATCACACTCATTTCAGTGACATTTTCCATTTTGTTATGAAAAACATTTCAACCAGCAATTTAATGAAGAATTCTGCAGCTTGTTTTTACTTTTCAAAAGCTGTACGTTCCCACTTCTCTTTCAGAGGCTGATTTTCTCACTTTTTAGCTTCATGCTGTCTGTTTGCTATGGAAATTCAAGAAAAGAGAAGTGGAATGAAAGTGGGTTTTATTACATTTTGCCAATGCTACTTCTTTCATTTTCACTCATTTTTCAGAGGAAAGGACAAGGGTTAATTAAAAAATGAAGACAAAATTAAGAGCATAGTTATGAAATAAATGCTTTCTCCTCTGGAAAAAACTGAACTACCTGATACTTCAAAGAAAACCTTCCTCTATTTGCTTGTTCTTGTCTGAAATTGTAAGGAAACTAAACTTAAACAATTCATGATCAGCTGGAACACATGTTTTACTTCCTTATATTCTAACCCAAGTCCCTTCTAACCCAAACCGTTCTGTGATTCTATGATTCTATGAGATGGGTCATACTTTCACAACCTGGACTTGATATCAGAGTACCCACGCTGGTTCTAAGCCACCAGACAGGAAACCAAGGGTGGGTTTGTCTGACTTAGGGTACATATTTCTGATGAACATGTTTCAGTCTGAAAACAAAGTCACTGGAGGATCCTTGTTCCACCTCCAGACATCAAGGCAATGTGGTCAATGAAATTTGGGACATGATGTCTACTCAACATCTGCACTGGCTGAGACAACATCCTACGCTCTGCTGACTTGTTTTCTGGAGGTTATTAAACCAGAGAACTAGTGGCATGCTGAGATCTAAAGTTGAGTGATCAAACACAGCCCTGGGCTGTTTGCCTGCCTTTTACAAGTGTTTTGTTGCTTTCTTTTTGGACACATTGCAGGAAGCTAATTACATCAGGGATTCCTAGAGGTAGTTCTTACTTGGAAAGTGCATGCCTTATAGCAAAACATGGAAACAAACCACCTCCCTGTGACTAACACATCTCTGTAATTACATCCTCTAGCAATTCCTTTACTGGTTTGTCCCTTCACCAAAGGCAAAGAGAAGCAATTCAGCCCCTTTGTCTCCCAGCCTTTCCTCTTCTCTGACTCACGATGGAGAAGCTTTGGCATCGGGGTCCATCCCCCCGGAAATTGAGTGCTGTCGCAGGTACACTGCCTTTGGGAATGAGTCAGGTGGGAGTAGGAGGCACGTCATTGTTCAACTATAATGAGAGAGACACTCCCGATTAGTAGGTATCCCACTCTGCAATCAGCTGTGATGGGAATAGAGGAACAGGAAACAGTGTCAGAGAGATGATGTTATTGCTACCTGAGTGCCTCAGCAGTTAATTAAACCCACAGTTCTCCTTATGTGGCATTATCATATGGATGACAGAGGTCCAAAAGAGGGTAGAAATGAGATGTGAAGATTCTGACAGCTCCTGCAGCCAGCTCTGCTTCTGACCTAAATGATGTATAGATGTCTGGAGCCATAATGACCCCCCTAATTAGACTTTTGTATACCATTCTTCTCTTGACAATCTATACAAGTGTCATGTCAAGTAGTGTTATATCATCTTACATTGTCAGAGATTTTCAGAGGGGTATCTCTTCAGCTTTACAACCTGTATATTGTGGGTGGAAGAGAGCAATTAATGCACCTGAGAACTGAAACAAAAATCAGTGAGTGTGTGTGAAATCCACTCCATTGCCACTGCTCCTGCCCAAGAGGAGAAGAAAAGGTAAGCCAGCAAATCAGAGAGGCCTGAACTATTTTTTTTGACTCAGACTGAAGTGCTTGGATTTGCTCTGAGTTACTTAAACTATAAGGTCAACCATTCTTTTTTACAAAGAGGTCAATTTTTCAAACTAGAAAATGCCATTTTGAAATTAAGGGTGAAAAGGTTTAACTAAGAAAAATGTCAAAACAAATGATTTTGGCATTTCCAGAATGGAACTTTTCATTTAGAAAATGTAAAAGAGAAATACAGCGGCATTTAAAAAACAATATTCCCACATTACTGACTTGCAATTTTTGGTTAAAATGGCTGCTAAATTTAACCTGATTCTGAAAAGATTTTCATTCCTCTAAAATTAAGTTTTATTTGGAACTATTATGTAATGAAATGAAAAAAACGAAACTCCCATGTTGACTCTGGGTTAACTTACAACCAGTTTTATATCTACCAAGGGTTTGATATATTGTTATTCTGCTTAGGGCCAAGGTGGCTCCTTGCACTGAAGCTTGCTGACCAACCCAGAAGATATGCAGATCATCTTGAAAAAGATCTATATGAGTCTCCCTTTCTTATCTCTGATCACAGAATCACAGAATCATAGAATGATTTGGATTGGAAAGGACCTTAAAATCATTTAGTTCCAACCCCCTTGTCATGGGCAGGGACACCTCACACTAGACCATGTCACCCAAGGCTCTGTGATGAACTATTAGTTCCTCATACACATATAATAAATAAATCAGATCAATGCCAACATATCACCTGGACTAGAGTCCTGAAAGAACTCAATTATGAAAGTCTGGCCAAGGTGTATAACCACTCATTACAAATGGCCACTGTTCTCAAAGACTGAAATAACTAGTCTAATTCCAATCTACAATAACAGGATAATCAGCAGTAGACTGTCTATAGCTGGGGAGGGACTCTTCATTAGGGACTCTAGTGGTAGGACAACGGGTAACGGGTTTAAACTTGAACAGACAAACTTTAGGTTAGATATAAGGAAGAAGTTCTTCACAGTGAGGGTGGTGAGGCACTGGAATAGGTTGCCCAAGGAAGTTGTGAATGCTCCAACCCTGGCAGTGTTCAAGGCCAGGTTGGACAGAGCCTTGGGCGACACAGTTTAGTGTGAGGTGTCCCTGCTCATGGCAGGGGGGTTGGAACTAGATGATCTTAAGTTCCTTTCCAACCCTAAGTATTCTATGATTCTATGATTCTATAGAAAGTCTTGGATATTGCAGTGTGACTCCCTGGCAAATAGAATAAAAAGTAAATTCTTTCTACAGTAAAGAATGAGACCATGTGCATGGTGAAATATGTACTTCTGAAAAAGAGACAACATGTCTCTGTAAAGGGAAATCAGCTGCAGAATAGGGAGGGTAAGAGTCCATTGGAAATTCAGTGGAAAAACTATGTTTGGACTTTCAAAAAGCCTTCACAGAAAATATAATATGCTTCAGGATTGGAGAACAGCTTCTTTCATGGGCTGTTTCAAAGCGAAAGTAGGATTGAATGGTCCCGTCTCAGAATGCTGAAGAGTGGAGCGAAATGCCCTGGTGATGAGCTCCAGAAGGACTTCACAGGATTGCGTGACTGGGCAGCAAGGTGGCAGATGAGCATCAGTACAAATAAATGTTACGTGTCTAGAGAAATGCAATCTAAATCATACCTGCATGCTGGTGTACTCAGACCTGTCAGCTAATACTCAAGAAAGATAACCTGGAGTGCTCACTGGGAGCTCCCTGAAATCACTGGCTTTGTGCGCCATGACAGCCAAAAATGATGGTCATCACCAAGAATCTTTTTGAAACAAGACAGAGGAAGTAATTTTGTGGTCACACAGAACTTTGTTGCACTCACATATTGAGTAACCTATGTGGTTCTGGTCTTTATCTCTCCAGAAAGCCCCAGTGGAGCTAAAAGAAGGTCTAGGTAAAAGCAGTAGAGTCAGACAAGTAAATTCAAGGGAAATAGTTACTCAAAACCAACACGAAAAGGAATTGTCAAAGACGTCCCCTCTACTTTATCTAATATAAGAGCCGCAGATGCATGGAGAAGGACTGTAGATGTAGATGCTGGAGAGAAACTCTACATCAGGGACTGTAGTGATAGGACAAGGGCTGATGGGTTCAAACTGAAACAGGGGAAGTTCAGGTTAGATATAAGGAAGAAGTTCTTCCCTGTGAGGGTGCTGAGGCGCTGGCACAGGGTGCCCAGAGAAGCTGCGTCTGCCCCATCCCTGGCAGTGTTCAAGGCTGGGTTGGACAGAGCCTTGGGTGACATTGCCTCATGTGAGGCACCCCTGCCTATGGCAGGGGGTTGGGACTGGACGATTTTAAGGTCTTTTCCAACCCAAACTATTCTATGATTCTATGGAGAATAATAAGGAATAAACTACAGAAAGTGGCCAAGGTTTTTCACCCCTCAGCATGACACCTTCTAACCCCTAATTCCAAATTCCATTGCTGGGGAGGGAAGCCTATGCTAACAGGACCAGAGGGTTGACCCAGAGAGTCATTTCTGACATCATTATGCAAGCACCAGGCAACAGCATGACATGCAGATTTGCCATTTACAAGCACACACTGCTGAGCTTCGATGTCAAGATTTTCCTTCTACCAACTTGAATATAGCTTATTTTTAAAACATTCTTCCATCTGAGCACTGTAGTGACCCAACTGCAACAATGGAAATGTTATAAACACATCAGTAACGAGTGTATTCAATTATTCTCCATGGTTATAAGAAGCCACTTTGACTCAGGAACTGGCGAAATATGTTTTAAACCATCTATTAATCATTATTACTTCTAGGTAAATTTTTAAGCTATACCAGAATAAATGACCTAGATTTCAGTGGTTCTGCATTGATTTTATGCTTTGGGTGCTTACATTTGGGAAACAATGGATTTATTAACCCACTTGAAAAATTCACAAGCATTTTCTTGAATTGGATTTGGTGTTACAGAAGCATCCTGTAAAATTTAAGTGTCTTATTGTTGGCTTTGTCATTTTGGGACTTGAATTTTGCAGAAAAATGGCCTAACAATTAATCCCACTGATAACAATATTTTCTTTTTGCTTAGAAAATGCATACATGCAAATTTAAGGAAATTGAGATGAACTTTCCAAGTGGGTTAATGAATCCACATCAGCCCACCGTGTGGCACTTTTCTCACTACCTCTATGAATACACTGCAATTAACCAACCCACTCCGTACATTTCCAAGCAATGATTATGTAGTTCCTTTACCAGCCAAACAATTCTGCTCAAGTGTTTGCTACCATGAGAGTCCAGACATCAAGAATTCCCAGCACAGGCCATTCTGTGGCTCTGCATGGTTTGGCTTTCAGTTAGAACCCAGCTCAGATAGATTTTAGGTTGGGATCTAAGACTGATTTTATTGTTGCATGTGACCACCAGCTCATGTTCACAAATGCAGTGGGCTCAACTCAAGCCTCCTCAGCTCAATCTGAAAGAGAATTCAACTAAAATAAATCCACTTCATCATTCAATAGGTTTAAATCCTTCCAAGTCACTTCCATATGAATTAAGTTCCTGATTGTGCTTCCCATAAAAGCTCTTGCACATAATCATATCTTCCTGAAGCTTGCATAGATTCCTTATGGTAGTTTCATCCACAGCAGGACGTAGATTTTCTGTCTCTGTGTGTCTCACTCTCCATCTAACTCATGTCCTGAGCCAGATGTGCTTCCAGATGGCAAAGACTTGCCTGGGTCACGCATCCAACTGTGACAGTGACAGCAACACTTCCAGTACCTACATGTTGACAGGAGCAGGCGTTTAGCACAGTCCCACGCTGGGACAGGCAACACATCACAAATCTCAGCTCTGGGTGTTATGAACAGAGAGAGAAGCAAAGACCTTATATTTTTCAGACCTGGCTGGGGATGACTGGGCCATTGTATTTCTCAAGCACTAAGGAAATAGCTTCACATGAAGAACAATGTTCAGGTGGAAGAATAGACTTGCACAGTATGCAACTTTTTACCCTATACTCCTCCTGGAGAAGCCACTTGTTTCTGTGAGGGTAGAATGAAGTAGCCAGTAATAAACTGAAAGGTAATTAAAGGCTGGTGATCAACTAGAGAGATACATGAAAGTTTTGACTGTATTGTGCATGGGGAGGAATATGAAATCTACATGTCAGTTTCGATGGAGAACAATCAGTTTTGCAGCCTGCTAACCCTGTAAACATTGCACAGCCCAGATGGTGCCAAGGATCCTGAAGAAGCATTTCAAAGACTACAAATTGGCATAACTGAGGTCGTTGCTTCACTCTTACCAGGGATTCAGCCTGCCATGGCATGCACCCATACTCCCCAGAGAGACTGAAAAGGAATCACAGAATACCAGGTTGGAAAGGACCTCATTGTTCTTCAATTCTCCTCTAGTGTCCAACTAGAATCTCCCCAGGAGTAACTTGTGCCCATCACCCCTTGTCTTTTCCATCTGACTCCTTGTAAAAAGAGAGTCTCCATCTTCTATGTAGAAACCCATTAAATACTGGAACATGGGTATAAGGTCTCCCCTAAGCCTTCTTTTCTCTAGGCTGAACAAACCCAGTTCTCTCAACCTTTCCTCACAAGGCTTCCCAGTCCTTTGATCATCTCTGTGGCCCCTCTATGGCACCTCTCCAGCCTGTAACTAAACTCATCTTCCACAGCAACACCAGAGCCCAGCAGAAGCATCACTTGCTTGGAGAAGCAAGGATTGGAAGTAAAGATCAAACAGAAGCTCACCAGAAAACACACTGTGATTCTTCAAAGGCGTTTTGTTGTTCATCTACTCCTGCAGTAGCAACACTCAGAGTACAGAATGTATGTCCTGCTTTTCATCCCTAAGTATTTTGCTATTCTCACATTAAAAGCATCTCCAGATGTTGTTCCTACACAGGGTCACAATAATGTGAAGAAGAAAAAACATTCCTTAGGTGAAAAAAAGAGCATCCTTCCCCCAAAGGATGCCTGGTTTTAGCTGTGTCCCTGTGGTTATTCCATACAAGCAAATTAAAAGGTCTGGATATCTTCTCCGGCCCAGACTCCAGCTGGGATGGCACAGCCACCTATTCCCTTATTTTCTCACTGCAATTTTTCTTCTTCTTTGTCCTTGCACATCCCTTCATTGACTCTTCAGCCCTTTTACAGTAAGCTCAACCTTCCATTGACAAACTGCTCTTAATAACATTAAGTGAGATGAAACCTTTTTGCCAACCTGGGCAAAAAAAGGTCTGCAACTTTCAGACACTTGTGCTGTGACTCTGATCCATGGACTCAGGTGGAAACACCTGAGGATCGAGCACTGGTTGACATGAAGAGAGTTGACACAGACGTGAAGGAAGCATCTTCTCATGAAAACAGGAGACCATGCATCTTCCATGGGACTTTTCCATCTAGGTGCCAGATCCATATATCCCCCCCTTACTTGGTGCAGCCTGCTGGAACTTGGTTCCTGTTTGATCTCCATACTCAGTCACTGAACTTTTCAGCCTGTTTCAGGTAAGTGAAGTAGGTGCTGTTATTCAGTTATTACAACATTGGAGGATGCAAGCTGTCAGGCTCACTTGACAGCAGTTTTTAGGAGGCCGTATGATGGCTGATGATCTCCAGACAGTAGATTCAGGTTTAGGAATAAGATCTAGCTCTCTTGAATCTATGGCCATTGTAACACTTTACAAATGGATCGTGTTCCAACTGCTGGAAACTGACTGGTGCCAGCATAGACCAAAGAAATGTACATTGTTACTGTGATATGTAGTAGGATACTGGAGTCCCAAAATGTATTTGTGTGCTTACATATAATATATACTTGCCCATGCTTAAATCTGTAAGTAAAACTTGATATTTCCATGGGCTGCTCTTTGGAATTGTCTCAGCTCTGCTGGCCATTGAATAGCCAAGAAGCATTGCCTTCAACCTGTAGCTCTGTCTGAAGTTTCCTGAGGCTGATCTGAATAAATCTCAGCTGAAATTCGTAATCCCTAAAAGCAGCAACCGTTCAATTGTTCCTCTCTTTTTCTGAAGCAAAGGCCCATTGTTCACCTTTGAGATGTACCCTCATCTTTTACAGAGGGTGGAACCCCAGCCAATTTTTTTTACCAGCTCCTTAGCAAAAAATTAACAAGATTAAAGTTATTCTGGAAACACCCAGAATTATCTGATCTAAAAAGCAAAAGGAAAACAATTAACATATTACAATTAACAATTTGTTAGCAATATGTAAGGCTTTTAGATAAGCCTTTTTTCAAAAGCAGCATAATGTCTGTGATGGTCCATGATGTTTTTGATGAGCTATAAGAATTCTGCATGATTTAAAGCACCCCCAGACCCACAGAGAAAAGTGTTAGAGATTTTGGGGGTGTTAAAGAGAGTGAGGAAGAACTAAACTGGTTTATTTTCACTTTATGATTTCTAGTAGCTGCAAGGTCTTTGGACCTTGTTGAGGGAGTTGGTGTCCTGGGAAGACCAGCAGTGACACACTGTTGTTTGCTGATCAGGTACAACAGCCATTTGGATATATAAAGGAGCATGTTAAAAATCAATATTCTGTGTTACTCTTTATGTAGAAGATGTAAACCACTTTTGTCCAGCTATTTGAATGTCTGCTTGTAGATAGAAACCACAGCAAGTGCAAATCCCTTCTCTCTGCAATGGGTTTGCAAGAGCTCTGTAAATCTCACTGGGTAAATACCATTCTCAGTAATTTCATTCTACTGCAGGTTACTTACCAAATTACACCATGTGGGTTAACACCAAATTAGAATGGAAGTGGTACCTTGCAATCAAAGAGCTTGAGCACAAAGGAATTGTGCAAAACTTCCCCCCCTGTTCTGCTCTCAGTAACAACCTGGGAGATGTTTTCTACCTTCTTGTCACATATCCTTTTGAAGAGCATATTTGGACGATGTAAGGAGTCTGCTAGTTAGGATAAAACCTAGTCTAGATAAACTAATATATGTTAACAGGTTTAACTGGCTAAATCAATTATCTTATTAGCCTGGCTTAGCAGTGCCCTCAATAAAAACACTTAGGCTCTGCCCTCTAGTCAGAAATGAGAAGTTGGCTCCTCCTGTGTCATGATTATAGCACAGGTGTTGATGTGTGAAAGCAGAACATGTTAAGTTGGTTGGTTAGAGGGGGCCTGCTGATTCATGGATGAAGGAATATTTTGTGGGTTTTGATTAAATGTCTCTCAGGAAAGAGAAAGAAGAGTGCAGTGTTCCCATAGAGCTGAAACTTCCTCTCTGACCTTTCCAGCAGACAATATTTTCATTCCTCATTTCCAAATGACTTTTGTTCTTATTTCCCCCTCCATCTGACTGCATATTCTGTTAAATTATACAGAATGAAAGAAAGAAGTAAAACGTTAGTGGAACATACTTCTGCTTTAGCTAAATGAAATGTTTCAGTGAACCCAAGCTTTCGGCCTCCAAAGGTTGTAGGATGCCTTGGCACTACCTGGTTTACTTCCAAGCAGTTTGAAGTGACAAAAGAATGCTGGACAAACAGAAAACCCATTGTCTATCTAATTCTGGTAGAGAGGAAAAAATAGCTACAAAATATGATTCGTATTCCCATGGAAGACAAATTCCTGGGTGGCAAGAGACCTATTTTAATGTGGGATGTGTACCACTACCACTGCAATCACTCTAGGACACCCTTCCAATATTCCTAGAAATAGTCAAATGGAAGTGGCATTTTTTAGTTTCCTCATACCAAAAGGTCCAATTCTGGTTTAACCTGGTACTGCTTTGGGATGGACCATCTTCTGAAACAGGGCTTTATACAACTTTTTAAATGTTGTATGTTCAGATATTGCAAAACCACCACTGTACAGAACACCAGAAATATGTCAGCTAAATCTGGGAGTACCCATTAGTGTCTTACTAGACAGCTGCTTGGATGTATAATTTCCAGCCACTTGAAATACTTCCTTTCTGGTAGCATCATCCTATGCAGTTTCCCAACTGACCCATATACTTTGCCCAGTCATGTCCACTTTAGAAAGCAAGTGATGGCTCTGAGGACTTCACCCTAAAACTTCAAGTGTTCTTCTGGCACCCACAGTGATGTATGAGACCATAGGAATAAAGTGATGAGAAGGCTGCAGCACTGTGCTGCACCACCCAAGCTAGCTTTTCAAACAGTTATGGGTCAAACTAAATCATACAAATACATGTGTATATCCTGCACTGTTGCTGGGCTTGCCAGAGGTAGAAGCAGCTGCTGACGTCCAACCCAATTTGTCCAAAGTAAGCCAACAATGCCTTTGTTCTATCACAGACAAAAACATTGATGTATTTAGTATCTGACCAGGTTTCAGCACAATGACTCATCCTCTTCACCTTTTAGTGGGCTGACAGGAATGCAAAGAAGCTCCACAAAGCATCACGCTTTCTGTGACCTTTACATTAGATACAAGATGCTCATTAGCTCCTCACATGTATGCACGTGCCTCATGAGTTTTGGGCTTCTCTTTGCTCTCCAGTCATAGAATCATACAATAGTTTGGGTTGGAAAGGACCTTATGATCATCCAGTTCCAATCCCCTGCCATGGGCAGGGGTGCCTCACACTGGGCCATGTCACCCAAGGATCCATCTAGCCTGGATTTGAACACTGCCAAGGATGGAGCATTTACCACTTCTTTGGGCACCCTGTGCCAGCACCTCACCATCCTCACAGGGAAAAACTTCGTCCTTGGATATAGCCTGAAGTTTCCCTGTTTAAGTTTAAACCCATCACCCCTTGTCCTATTGCTACAGTCCCTGATGAAGAGTCCCTCTCCAGCATCCTTGTAGGGCCCCTTCAGATATAGGAAGTCCTCTGCATCACACACAGCTGGTCTGCAATCCACTGTGTGTTGAACCTAGACGTGATCCCTGAAGTAGTAGCTGTGTCAACAAAGGCACGAACCCATTGCATTATCTCAAATTTGGTCCTGTTGTTGCCCTTCCCATCAGATCCCATCTCAGTTCATCCCTGCTTCAGCTCTACCTCCCTTTCCCAGCATAAGCATTGCCTTATTTTACAAAGGTGACAATGCGTTTTCATCATAGACCCTTACACAGAGAAGGTCAGAGAAAGCCAGCTGGCTCTGGGACTCCACTTAATGAACCATGGAGTACTTCATATCCAAAATTCAACCTCCTTGAATGCAAACTGTCCCCTGCACATCTTGCAGCACTCAAAAGATGCAAAACTATTGCCACCTTTTCGTGCAGCAGACACTTGTGAAGTTGTGAAAAAACAAACTCCTGTGGCTTGTTTGTTTGTGACTACATTACCACAACGTGAGTCACAGCAGACTCAGCACTCAGTATACCAAGTGTAACATCATGTTCAGCTCCATGTTTCCTTCTGTTTCCTTCTGTTTTCAATGTCAGAGCTGTCACTTCTGACTTATACCAATAAATCAAAACAGCAATAGTCCAGGTCTGACGGTCCAATCACATAGTTTTTGTCTAGGAAAGCAGCCAAGTTGGTCTGGACACCAAGGAGGAACATGCACACATTATCTGCATACACCTGGGGCTAAAAATGCACATGTGGATGGGTCCTGCACCACAGTCATTAAGCCCACTTCATCCCACCAAGCTTCAGACACTTAACAGAGTCACTGAATACATTTAAAGACTATTCAAGTAAAGAAAACCAGCAAACTAAAGATCAAGGTCACCTCCAGAGATGCTTTCCTGCTTCCCTTTACCTGCCAAAGTAGCCTGAGTAACTGAATCCTAATTTAACTAATCACTAGTAGCTAATAGTTAATTTAATCACCTAAGTGGTGGTGAGCCTCAGCCTGAAGCACAAAAGAGAATTCGGTGGTTAATTCCTGTTCACAAAAGCCTCACTTTCTAAGTTAGGAGCACTTTGTAATCACATCCACAGAAGACAATCCAAACTGAATTTAAATACACTCTCCCCTTTTCACAGAGGCAGCAAAAGAATCACTTGCCAACAGTTATGCCCTTGGCAAAGGTAAGAATCAAACCTGTCTCCCTTGCTCTCTCTCGCTTAACAGCATGAAAGGATCCAAGAGCTGAAGATTTCTGTCAAGCTCAACTTTTCTGAAGGTACAAAAGGAAACAAAAGGAGTTTTCCAGCTCCAGAGTTTCAAGCTTTGTGACAGATATGGGAATAATAATATTACTTAAAATACTATTACAGTACTTAGTGGGAATTATTTGGCTGATATAATTAGAAAAGACAACATGTCATTGTGCCATCTCCATGATGTACGAATAGAAACAGCATCTACTGTCAATTACTATGGCAATAGCAATTAGCTGTAGTTCTAATCTAACTTATTGTAATGAGCCATGAAAGCAAACACAGGGCTCAATAAGAGACAGCAGCTGTTGAGTCCTGGATAGATCCTGTCCATGGTCTTAGTGCAATGTGCTATCAGAGGCTGAAGGTTTACAGGTTGACGAAGCTGATAAGGGAATTCAAACATAGATGTGGATCAGTACATGAAGAGCATGGTACAGTCTTCCAGCATATGGAAGTGTTGGATTCAGCTTCCTTCAGCTTGGTCTTCTGTTGTCAGCACGTTAAGAAGCCTGAAAATTGAATCAAAGACCCAAATTGTATGAAGACAGACCCTCTGACCTCCTATGTTAAGGTTATCCTGTGAAGTTACTTTCATCTCACCCACTCCTGCTTTGTAGAGCAATACTGTGGTCCATTAGGTGTTATTTATTCCTATTTCTTAGCTATTAGCTTGCCAGGTATATGAAAAAGGCTTGCCTTAGGCAGCGTGACTTTGTTGTGTTCAGATCAGGAATTAGCTCCAGGTATGGACAGTGATGATGCAGATGATCTCTATATCCCCTTTCCACCTGAGGGAACTGTTCCTTCTCCCAGATGTTCCTGTTGGTGTCCTCTTCCCCACTCCCTGTTCCCAAGAGTCACCAGGTTTCATCCTGTGCCTCCCTTGGAGCAAAGCCATAGTCTCTCAGGTGCTTTTTGGAGCTTGACTCTGAGTTTGTGGAGGGACAGACACCCTCTGGACTTCCCCAGCAGAGACCCCTATCCAACTTTCTGATGCAGAGCATGATTGCACCAGCATATGTGGCTGTAGAGGCTACAGCTCACTAAATTCCTTTGCCTTTCTTAGCCCAAAGGGCTTTCACTTGCAAAAGATGGAAACAGCAGAATAGGTCAAGTTTTATTGCTTGCCTGATTTTCACCAAGCTGAAGTAGGTCTCTTCCCATTGGTGTTACCATGTCCTCTCCTGTTTCAGACTTGCCTGATGAAGCTGATTGTGAAACACAAAGATACAGGTAGAAAACAAGAGGCTGTGTATAGGCAACCTTCAGCACTTGAGTTATGGCTTAATATACCACAACTTCCTGGGTTTACTACCCTGGCCTCCACTACTGCGGCATGTTTGCCATGGACCAGGCATGTGTGCATAGGTTGAACAAGAGTAAGTGAAAATAGTTATCGCACCATAGAATCATAGGATGGTTTGGGTCTGAAAGGACCTTTAAGATCATCCAGTTCCAATCTCCCTGCCATAGACAGAGATACCTTCCACTAGACCAAGCCCCTGTGTCCAACCTGGCCTTGAACACTGCCAGGGATGGGGAAGCCACAGCTTTTCTGGGCACCCTGTGCCTGCAGTTCACCATCCTCACAAGAAAGAGTTTCTTCCTAATGTGTAATCAAAACTACCCTCTTTCAGATGATCTGAAATCATCCATCCACTCCTTCAGAGATGACATGGCTTAGAGCATGCTAAGCCATGTCATGCTTCACTTATGCTTTATAAGTGAGCATAAGTGAACCACTGCAGAGCTTTGATAGGGATTTTCCGTATTCCTGTATTTTCAAAGTGCCTAAAGGTGGTGAAAGGAAATCACTACAATTATGAGAGGCTGCATGGCATGTTTCTCAGCAAACTAGGCTTCTTCACAAAGGGCAGTTCTCTGTGATACCTTTCTTCTGTCTTTCTTATTCTGCTCACAATAAATCACAGACCAATTATTGCTAGCTGGTATATATATCAATGGGAAATGAAATGTGTATCTCTTCAACAGAGTAATGAGAGGGGAAAAAAAGAGCCAAATGTACAGTTAACTCCTTTTAACTTCTTTTTATAGGTAGCTGAATGCATTTCACTAATTTAATCTAGTCCTAAGTGCTGACTGTATTTTACAGAGATATATTTTATGTATTATGGATACTGAGAGACATATATTAAGCTTTTGGATGAAAAGAGACCCACATCCATCACATTGCACTTTTATTGCAAAATTGAAAACTGCAATATAAATAAAAATTGATTTAAGGATCATTATATAAATACATGTATATGTTCAATAATATATATGAATATATATTAAATGATATGTTGATATATAGCCATCTATATAAAGATAGACACAAGTGGTATCTTTTTGGTTTGATGGTTGCTGCCAGAATAACTGGTAGAAAATTTGCAGAGAGATCACAATTATTATCTGGAGGAGACATTTCTGGAGTGAAATCCCCAATGATTTATATCTTCTCTGTGTATGTGGGAAAGGAGAGCAGTGAGCTGGTAATAGAGCAAATCCTTGGCTTCCTGCTGGGGACATGCTGTTTGGTCAACAGTGCATTGCACCTAATGCATTGGGAAATTATGACCTTAGGCACTAAAGACAGCAAGGGGGCTTTGAAGAAATGCTGTCCTATCTGAATACCATAACAAATTAATTCCAGTTCTTAAAAGGCAGCAACAGCTTGGGGAATACAACCACCTCCTTATCTTTGCATATATTGGACTTATATAAGGATTTTTAAAAGTTAAGTCTTATCTAAGTTAATTTTCTTGTCCCATGTTTTAGCCAGTGGGAAAAAGATTCAGTAAGTGAGTTCCTCCCCTCTATTTCAAACATTGATTCATCCCCAACTGCCTTAGATATTGGCCTTAAGGAGAGAGTGACCCCTCAAGACACTTACCTCTTGCCATTGATTATTAAGGCCAAATAGATGATGATTTTGACCACGCACCTGACATCTGGGTGCCTACAACTGGGCAAGATGAATCCCGTTTGTGGAGATCCATGAGCTGTAATACAAGATGAAAAAGCACCTTTCCAAAATCAGAGCAGTTTTTAGAAGAACCAAAATCAAGGCCAAAAGCATTTTAGGTTCCCAGCTGCAGGGATAGGAATGGAAATGAGGCTTTTTATCACTTCCCATGACCTCTATCAAGCAGGATGTCCCGGTGTGGGCTGGTGAGATCCAGAGGAAATCCAAGTGAAATGAGAGCTGGTGATATACATAGGCCATGCTGTGCACCCTGGAGAATACAGGGCAGTATTTGGGAATCCTTCACTAATAAATAGAGTCTTGTCTGTAGGAGGGAGTGGTGTGGGGGAAGGCAACTGTGCTACCAATGCCAGCTGAGGGTGTTACTCCTAGAGCTCACATAGAGAAACCTGGTATCCATGAGTACAGGTCCTTAGCACTAAACTGCAGCTGGATGGATCAAAGGCTTTGAAATTGTGTGAAAAGTTGCAGTTTGATGGTGATTTCCATTCCAAGATTAAGAGGGAACACGGGGGGG
>NW_009930770.1:118284-119059 GCF_000696875.1 Nestor notabilis
AGATAAAATCCAAAGTTTAAAATTAGGCCAACAAATTAAAACAAAAATTGTTTCTCTCCCCATTTTGCCTCTTAAAACTTCTGAAAATAACCATAGATTTCTCTTGGGGGAAAAAAAAGAGCTACCAAAATCCAATTATACCATCTAAACCAAATCTTGTTGGCAGCATTATCATAATACTGTCTTTCAGGGAAGAGGACTGTTTCTGAACACACATTTTGAGTAAAACTGACACCTTTTTGTGAGTTATGACAGGATAAAAGCAACGTTCCATAGAAACTTTCCTGAGCAGATGTGGCAGAGCAGCTGTGGGAAACAGCTGTGGCTGGGGGGATATATTGTCCTCTTAAACAGCTGTGGCTGGTGGTATATATTGTCCTCTTCTGTTTAAGGAAGAGGTAAGTGTAAGCAATTCCTTTTTGTCCCAGAGTTTGTCTAGCGATTACTGGCAGGTCTCCTTTGGATGCTTATCCCAGCTGCTTTTCCCAATACAGATGCTTTCTCTATCCCTCTTTACCTGGGGGACTCTTCCTTCTCCCAGAGTCTCCTGTTGGACCTCTCTTCACCCTTCCCCTTCCCCAACAGCCACCAGGTTCCACCCTTTGCCCTTGGTGGAACCATGCCCTAGTCTCTCATTTCTCTTTGGAGGCTGATTCCGAGTTCCCTGAGGGACTGACACCCTCTTGGCTTTCCCAGCAGAGATGGGGCTGCAGTTTCCACCAGCACCACTGCTTTAGATAAGGCCGAGAGCTCATTTCCTACACGATACAGCAAT
>NW_009930770.1:119090-127012 GCF_000696875.1 Nestor notabilis
AATGACAGCAGGGCTCATAATCCAGTCCCAGGAGTCCCAGCTGCAACAGTCCGGATTTCTATCGGGTGAGCAGGATGTCACCTGAAGGAGTTGTGTCTTGGGTGCTCATACAGGGATGCTCTGCTCACTGTATGTGTATAGCAAAGGTGAAGCTATTCCAAGGCTATCGTGGAAATAGTTTCTGCAGATTGGAAGCACACAGAGTTAATGCACTTGCATGGGAATGCTGTTTGCTTAGGGTTCAGTTTGTTTCCAATCCAGCACTGCAAAGCCTGGAAAGACAAACCTTTACCTGAGGAAGAAACGCAACATCTGCTATTCCCCATACTCCTCATATTTGAGCCACCTCACGGGGACTTCCCTAAGCACACTTCCCAGTGGACCTCAGCTGTTCATGAGGAACCAAGAATTTGGAGAGACCCTCCAATCCTGCTTTAATAAGGACTCACAGCTGGGAATTGTCTGGGATAACACAGAGCTCCTTGCCCCAAACATTTTGCATTCTGTTTGCACTGAGTTCATCTGGTTGCAGCAGCATTTCTCCATGTCCCCTGCACAGCTGGATGTGCATCCAGAAATGAAGAAAACCAAATTCTCCCTGCCTCCAGCCATTCTAAGGCTACCAGAAAAAAATGCAGCCTAAGACATAACCGCTTCTCCAAGAAGCTCTTTCTTTCCTTCAAACAGATGGCTGATTCTCCCTCCAATTCACTTTGATGTCTCAGTGTAACTCTATTCAGAGACCTGCAGGTGAAGCATCCGTGCAAGTGGCACTGCCCATTCATGCTGCGTGGATATCACAAGGTGTTTCCCTTAGTAGAAGCTTTCCACTGGGCAGGAAACAATGTTTTTCCTCTGGGTATTTGACACAAGACAGTATCCTCACTTAACCAGTAGTCCTAACTGGGCAGGGATTTTAAGTTTAACACAAAGGCTCAAATATATAGCAGAAGTATAAACTGAGGTGTGAGGTTGTTAATAATGCTTCTCTATTCTAGGTATCCCATAGCAGAGTCTCAAACTTTAAGCCCAATAAGAGGCAAAGCCTTGCTAAAAAGCAGATTTCCTACCCTTGCCCATTCTTTGTCACATCATGTCAGATGCTCCTCGCTCTCGCCAAGTAAATCACTGCAGTCTACTTGTATCACAGGACTTTCCCACTGTGCTCCCTGTCAAGTGCTGGAGCATTGTTTCATGGAGGAAAGAGGCAAGATCTCCTGCAGATCTGCCACAGCAACACATTCATACTTCAAGGCACTTTATACATCAGCCTTGAAGATCCATGCTGGGTTTTGCACTCCTGCACGTGGAGTGACTTCAGAGCAAAGTGCCCAGAGGAGCAGATGACCTGTTCAGGATCAGAATGACTGAGGAAAGTTATACACTGGGGAAGTACCCACCCTTCCCACAGCACCCATTATGTGCATCTGCCAGGCTTGGATTCTAGGTGTTCTCAAGCATTAGAAATCAGTGAATTGAAGCCTAGCCTGCCTTTGATGTAATGTTCACATCTCATTTCCTTATTAGAGATGAGAACTTAGAAGGAAAAAAGCCAGTAAAAATTACACTCAAGGAAAACAGGTCTCATTACCTCAATACCAGCCAAAGGACTACAGGACATGAGCTTCCAGACTAGAATGGTTCTATGGTCATCTGGATGTCCACACAACTATCATCTAAATGACATACAACAGAAGATCTCATCAAAGAAGGGGCAGAAAGATGCTGCAAGTACCACATTGACACATAGCATTTTTAGGAGACAATACAGACATGGAAAGGGTTAAAATGCACTAGTGCTAGAAAAACTTCTTAATAATCAGAGCATTCCTAAAGTTTTACATTAGAAAAGAGGCTGTTTTAGTGTTTCTACTCAGTTTTTAGCCATTTTGTGATGTGTTTCAGTTAGATCCTTCAAGATAGGCTTACACTCCTCAAAGGCCTTAAAGCTATGGGACATTTGGAACAATCTGAGGCTTAACATTGATCTAGGATTGGACTTTGCAGTTCTTATGAATCCACCTCAATTCCCACCCACAGGGTTTTTCCACTGGAGCTATACTGCCTGCTGCTAACAGGGGTACACTGATGGTTTCAGCTGAGTGTGCCTGATTGATGCACTGCTGCTGAAGATCTCACCCTGGGTCATTGAGGCAGACAGGCAGGTCTTCTTCTGGTCCGAAAGGAGAAGCAACATTTACCAGTATGACTGGGAATAAATGCTTAGAGTCAAACATTAAGTCTTCCAGCACTTATCTGTCAGTATTTTGTAAGGATTCATCTCAAATCCTGGTCTAATCCATAGGTCTTCTTTGAGGATGATGACACAGTGGTCTAAAATGGGTTGTTATCCTTCATTGAATGTGCAAGCTCTTTCTTATGCAGGGTGTCATTTTCTTTCATATAGCTCAGAATAGCTTGGCAATGTAGGTATACATCCTAAAGGCTCCTTTCCCACCTCACCCAGACCAAGCCTTATTTGCTATCCCGATTAATTAGCTACCATCCCTTCACCAAATCTTGGCTTCGTTGTCCAGCTTTGAGCAATGGCCTACTCTGCAGATAAATCACAGGGGAACATGGCTCAGCCCATACAAACAGCTTGAAGGCACGTTAGTGAATTGGTTTAGAAGAGCCCATGTGAAAATAAATCCGTTGCTTCCTGTATCTGGAAGCAGTTGATTTCAACACACTCCATGAAAGCTGACGTGTTGAGTGGGGTGTATGAAAAACACATAAAATCCATGTTAGCAGAGCTAATTTTGGGGTAGGGAGGAGAGAGGAAGAGAAGAGCTGAGCTGAGGCAGAATCCAGCAGCCTGTTTGCATCCCTCCTGTACTAGGGGTACCTGCATCCCAAAGCCTGAAGAGCTAGGACCTGCTCCATTTCCATTTCCATCCACCCTTACATCCAAGGTAAATCTCTGCAGTCCAGAACCTCTTCTCCATAAGTAAGGGATGTCTTCCTGAGCAGTTTTCCAAAGTAAAAGCACTCCATATGCAGTCCCTCAGCAAATGGTCTGGGGCATGTTGTTTTCTTCACTGGACCCAACCTCCATGTCTTTTCACTTCAACAGCTCTATAGGTGTGCATGGGAAGTGCCTTGCAGAGACATCATGGTATATGGGAAGCCAAGAGGGTTGATGTTAAAAGATGAGTGGCCTTATGTGTTTAGAGGATAGTAGAAGAGAGAAGGCCTTAGAGGATCTGACGAAGAGCAACATCTTTGCCCAGCACATCTCCTGTGAGTTTCTGACTGAACAGAACATTTCTTTGGGACCTGGTTCTTAGAAACCTGAGAGTACATTGAAATCCAGTAATATGATCAGTACTCAGAGTAAGTTTGCACCACGCTGTCATCTTGAGGTGTCCTACAGCTACCTGTAGGGCTAAGTAGGTTGCTTGGTCAAACACCTCCCAAGCAGCCCTACCTTCGGCTAAAGCTCAGAGCATTTCCAGAAGCAATTTCCCTCACTTCCATCACGTCAATCTTTCATCATGTTACCAGGCATGGGGCACGGTGCCAGGCAGTGCAAAAGGCAAACGCTGTAGTTTGTCACCTTAGGCAAGCCATAGCTCCTGTGCAGAGGTAGGCATCTCTATTCACTCAGGGTGCCAACTGAGCAATCTTACTGCATTTAGTGACTATCTTGATGGTCCAGGAAGGGTGAGACAGAGAATGACTTAGTTAAAGTAAATTCCTCACCTGGGACAAGCAAGAAGAAAAGATCCAAACTGAAATCTCCGGAGGAGGGCATAATGAGGGGCCATTTTCAATTTGCCACTTAATTTTAAGCACAATGCCTTCAGCATTTTACTTTCCACAGACTTTTGGTTCTTTGGCTGCTCACCAGCAGCATGTGCTAAAGCTCGCTCTTGTGGTTGAATCATTGTGTACCTTGATGAGGAACTAGACATCCCATTGATAAATCTGGGATCACTCTGGGTTCTCCTCCCTAATTCTTTTCTTGCAAATCCTCCACATGCCTACAGAAAATAAGCTTTGCATCCTCTTCTTTGTGCCCCATGTCCTTGATCCTTTCCTTCTGCTTCAGAACAGCCAATCTCATCTACTTTCTATACTTCCTACCTTACCTGCCTCAGTGTTTTGCCTCTTTTTCTATGGCCAGTGCCTAGGTAGTAATCAGCTTTTACCTATTTACTTGCTGCAAGACTCCCATGGCTTGGGGAGAAGAGGGAGAAATAGTGTATTTTAGTAATTGATCTTTTTCCAGCACCTTAATCTGAAAACATTTTTGTCTTTGTTCATCTTTATTTCCCTCTACTAAAGCATCCCACTAGTTTTTCATCCATCATGTCACTGTCATGGATCACTCAAAAGACTGGCATGTTAGAAGTTGCTGTCTATGTGCACTATTGTGTAAATGCACACATCTCTTGAAGTCAGTGAAGAGGATACACTGGGATGTAAGAATGACATACTCCTCTAGCTCCAGGAATGTTGTCACCATCTTCAGCCACTTCATGAGCTGAGAACAATGTTAAAAGATGGTCTTTAACCCTGCAAAGGCTTGCAAAACACAAAGTAAAGAGAAGCCATTGCCCATTTTTGCACATGTGCCTCTGGTCATTTAATCTCAGACAACAATATGGAATTTTCTTTGTTTTCTTTAATTTCCAGGACTTTCTCCTCAACTCAGGTAGCTGCTTCTTTGAATAAGTCCAGCATCTGCATGCATGAGAGCTTAGATTCTGAACAGATTTCATGTCTATTCAGACATCACATTATTAGAGGCTTTTCTTTCCCTCATTTTCTTACTCTTCCCCACTTGGTCCTACACATTTAACTTAGTAGATGCTTCTGACCTCTTTAGGTGCTATTGAGCTAGTTGGGTTTCTATCCATACAGTGTCATTTCTTACCAGCCCATCACTATGCAAAAAGAAAAAGATCTTTGATACTCTTGGTCAAGGTTAGCTCCAGGAAAAAAACGTCTATACCCCTTTGCAAGTTACACCTGAATATGTGGTTTCCAATTTTGTATGAAACACTTTACTGTTTAACAGAGGAAATATGTACATAGAATAAATTAGAATATATGTATTAGCAATATAAATTTATGCAGACCAAAGTATTGGTCTAAATTAAATGACGATACTTCCCATTCTGAATTCATTCAGCCTAAACAAACAAAATACCAATATATGAAGAAAAAACCTTGTAAGATTGATAAAGACAGCAGAATGATGACTTTAAAGTGGATTTTCCTACTTTAAATGCATAGGTTACATTTTCTTTATGCAGTCTTTAAATAATTCATTAGTTCTCAAGACAGTTTTATTAAGTCTGTGAGTATTGCTATAGAATGCCAAGTAGCTATAACTTCTCTGAAGCTTATGGGACCAGGCAGTTGGAATGCTAAAACATACTTAAAATGAAATAGTCATATATTTGTGCTGGGAGATAGTATTTTGTCAAACTATAACTGCCTTTTATTCTCTGAGATCCTAGATACCAGATCATGAGCAATCTATAGAGCTGATCAGCAGAGATCAATCAGACTTCGGGAGTTTTTACCTCTTCTTTTGTATCCAGCGGAGAGACAGTTGTCACAAGGAAAGCATAGGTTGGTTTTGGCACACCATCAAGCTTTAATTTTTATTTTATCAATCAGCTAGGAAAAATGCATGAAGCCCATCAACAGAAGACGACTGTTGATTGGAGGTTAGTTGCTTAAACTCAGAAGTGCTGCTGAATGAAAGCACAGTGAGCTCTATGCAGCACAACATGCGCTGCTGCTTGCACCCAGGACTAATGCGCTCTTTCAATAACTGCATCAGTGAGGCAACAACCTCCATTTACTTTTTCATCACTGGATATTTTGTACTTTTCATTTCTAAAGTTCTCTCATAACAAAAGAGAACTTGTATTTACCTTGTACAGCAACCAGCACAGAGGACACTTACATTCATGGGGCTTCAAGTTTCCACAATGACAAGATGCCTGATACAATTACACACTGAGAATAAGATCAAATCCCAATCCTGAAATCTCTAACTCAGCAGCAGGCTGGGATCCAGGCATGAAAAAGCTAAAAAATGAAACCATTCTGTATTTACAGCACACCAAAATCTGTAGCACAGACTGTTTGCCTAACTTCATCTATTGCAATAGTTATACAACACCTAACTAATGAAATATTTATCTGACTTCACTGTCTATTGCTGCATCCTAAATCCAGCTTGGACACCAAACTTTTAAACATTTCATATTAAATGAGAGAAGCCTCATGAACATCACTAGTATATGTATCTACAAAATAGCAGTTGCAGGACAATGACATCTTTCCCCAGCACAACTGCATCTACTCAGAAGTCCCTGTATTCTGTTTGAGAGGAACATCCTCTGCAAAGCCCACTTAGTATTAGACTCAGATCCACCCCTCCCACAAACTTATCACGTTCCAGACCAGTTATCTTCCTTGATTGACACTATCAGACACAGGAGTAAGTGACTTAACTCCACATTCCCTCTAATATAGAAGCTCTGCACAGTGTGAAGCTCTGCACAGAGCAAGCTCTGCCTCTGCATGCATTAACCTCTGCCCAAGCAAAGGGCAACACTCCCAGGGGCAGAAAGCTCAGTACTTCACCATAAATCTTACATTCACTTTGCCAATTGAAATAGATGAAAAAGGATTTCCAAACAGGGGAATAATTCTGAGGTTCATATCACTTTACATGCCTATCATCTCATTCCTTGGCTCTCTTTATAGTTAATAGAGAAAAATAGGCAATTGTATGGTATGGTCCACTTTGTCTCTTCTGAAATCTCTGTTAGGAAAAATTGATGCTGTAAAGGCAGCTGACTCTACTAATCTGCTCCTTCCACAAATTTCCACTAACCTGATATCTTTGCTTACCAAGGAAAACCTCAGTTTTGTTTAGTAATTCTACCTTGCCCAAATAATACTCTAACATGAAAAATCCTGACAGAAGCAGCCAGATTGAGTATATTAAAAGAAAAAATACAAGAATAGTAATAACTTTTTATAATTTATAATCTATTATAATGATGGCTGAAACCCAGCATTTCACTAGAGGAACACTGGGACTTGAATAAAGTATCTGTGAAGATGGTAAAGTAGAATTGCAGAATATACTGTTGTGCAATTTATCAGCTGTAGTTTATTTGTGTATTAGAAATCATGGTACATAAATTTAAAAGTGTAATTAAGCTAAGAAAGTGGTTACCATCCACTGCTAGAAATATTTAACTAGAGACTTGAGGGACATTCAGCTGCAGATTAAGATATAGATGCATTGATATGTCCATGGTTACTAGGTATCCTAACTCTCATTACTGTCACTGATGGGTGAACTCAGTGGTGCTTAGGGAGTAATTCAGCTAATCCTAAACATGTGTTGTTCAATAGAGTTACCTAAACATAAGCATTTAATGGTATTTTAGCCTCTATTTTCCACTTTAAAAGGACAATGTCTCCTGTAGGGGTATTTCCAGTCACGGAGAAATGGCTTGATGCCCAACTGTACATCTAATGGCACTAGATGCCTGTATGTGGGCAGCCAAGTTGTAGTTGTTCAGAATGTTCTCTCTGAGATGCACTGCATGTGTCTGTTAGAAGTTCACTATCTATAATGGAAACTTAGACACAAAATCCAAATGTAGACACTGGTATTGGGCAGTGAAACTTCTATGTCTTCATTTCAAACAGAATCTCGTGTTTTTAAGAAAGAGAACTGCTGTTGTTTGCTGAAAATGCCCTTTATCTTCATGTCAGCTTATGAAATGTTCTGGGTGCAATTGTTTGAAGTTAAGATGAACATCCAAATAACAAAAATTATTCCTATGCGGAATCAACATTGATGCATCTATAATAGCGGGTCTTCAAATAAATAATATGTGTTTATATTCAAATAAATAATTTATATATATATATAA
>NW_009930771.1:0-6466 GCF_000696875.1 Nestor notabilis
TTCGTACTCACGGAACCTGATGCATCTTAACCTGATGCATCTACGACCCTATGCTTCAGGCAACCTCCAGGCAAGAATCAATTGCTACAAAACCAAATCTAAAGGAAAACGCTCACCTCCAGAAAACTTCCCGCACAGCACAGAATCCAGGCTTATCTCATCTTCCCCAAGTGCCTGAATAGTCACCTCTGGAAACCGCAGCAGACTGCTCGTTGCCCGAGCCCTTAAGTCTCGCATTCTTCACTGTAAATAAAGAAAAACATGCAAAACCAGACTCATCTCAGCAATAAATGTTTTTGAGATTAACAAAAGTTTCCTCAGCATGCAGCGAAAAATCTCCTGTGAGTCGCCTGAAGCTCTTCTCCTTACAAAAATTGCAATCAGGACAGTTCTTGAGCTCTCAGCAGAGCACAAGTAGAAGCCTTTGCTTTTCTGATACCTGTGAGATCACCAACAAATACACAAGACTTGACAAGAAAAGTAACTGAAAAAACTCATACACTGAGTTAAAGTTCAAATCTGCTCACACGGGTTTGTAAGGTGCAACCTGAGAAAAACTGTCTTTTAAAAAGCTTCTCAGTAAGAGGTATAAGATTCCATTTGTCCTTTCCCCTGATTTTATGCTTTATTGTTTCTTGTCAATTGTCTTCTAGTAGATTTCATGTATCATTTATGTCTTGGTTCCTTTTGCATGTTCAGTTTCACCATAAATGAACACTAAATTCTTCACTACCTCCATTCCCCAAAATTCTTCTGGAAAATATGCTGTTGGTTATTTTCACATTACAAGCAATATATGAGCATTCACAGTTCATGAATTACAAAGTTCCCATTACTTATGATGGGGACATAGTAAAGCACTTTAAAACACCGATATTTTTCTAGACTTAAATCCATTACACACATGCTGACCAACTCGGGCATCAAACAAAGCCCTTACCCTATGCTACAAGCCAGTACAACCAGCCACTTCAACATGCACACAAAGCCTGCTGCATCAACTGCACCATACCCATCTGCTGCAAATGAAGTTTTATTATTGTTTCTTTCAGTATGCACTAATAACCTGTTTTCCTTACAGCTAGTTTTGAAGACTAGACTCCGGGAGCAACAAAAAATTACTTGAGGGAAATGTTTACAAACACGATCCATGTGAATTGTTACTTCTTTGGAGGAAGGTTACGTCCTCAACATAAGAAGGACATGGAGGTGTTGCAGCAAGTCCAGAAGAGGGCTGTGAGGATGATAAGGGGGCCTTATACCTCCCATATGAAGACAGGCTAAGAAAGTTGGGGCTGTTCAGCCTGGAGAAAAGAAGACTCTGTGGAGACCTCATAATAGCCTACCAGGATCTGAAGGGGCCTATAAGGATGTTGGAGAGGTACTCTTCACCAGGGACTGGAGCAGCAGGACTAGGGGTAATGATTTTAAACTTAAACAAGTGACATTCAGCTTAGATATAACAAAGAAGTTCTTTACTGTGATGGTGGTGAAGCACTGGAACAGGTTGTCCACAGCAGCTGTGAATGCTCCCTCCCTGGCAGTGTTCAAGGCCAGGTTGGAGAGAGCTTTGGGCGACATGGTCTAGTGTGAGGCATCCTTGCCCATGGCAGGGGGTTGGAACTAGATGATCTTAAGGTCCTTTCCAACCCTATTCTATGATAATGTTTTAAAGCCTGGTTATGGGAATCTACTATACATTTCAAGTCACAAGCACTCTATTTGACAATATGTTCTAGCATCTTCTGCCAGCATGAAAACGAGCAGCACATAAAGCATGGGAAGTGTAAGTCAGGGTCCCATACTAAGCACAAGTCAACATTTGGAAAAAGAATGTTGCCAGTGGCAAAGCCACTACTACAGGATGCTGCCGAGGTCAGCCCACTCTGCCAGTGTTCACAACTACCACAGATCAAGTTCTAAGTGGGACAGCATAGCCAACAGCAGCTTTGTTGAGTTTCTTTTTGATACTTGTCATCATTTCAAAGTGACAGCAGGGTGAACTTTTTAACTGCATCCAGGGATCAGGTGAGTAAAAAGACCCACAACTTGACCAGCATTCCAGCTTAGTTTAATTGTAATGATTTAATGAATATGTTTTATGAGTAACCTGTAATACCAAGTATGAATATATATTGCTATACGGAGCTGGCGAATAGTACCTTTTAAATGTTTCAGTTTGTGCCCTGTATCTCTGGTCTTGTCACTGGGCACCACTACAAAGTGCCCGGCACTGTCTTCTAAACCCCCTCCCTTCAGGTATTGATACACATGGTGTGATCCACCCTGAGCCTTCTCTTCTGCAGGCTGAACAGTGCCAGCTCCCCAGCCTTTCCTCTCAAAAGAGGTGCTCCAACCCCTCCGGCCACCACTGTGGCCCTTTGCTGCACTCTCTCCAGTGCCTCCGTATCTCTTGGGTGACACTGGGGAGCCCAGACCTGGACACAGCACTTCAGGTGTGGCCTCACCAGCTGTGCCTCCTCCTCATGTGGCCCAGGGTACCTTGTTTGCTTTGGGGTCCAGGGTACCGTAAGCCTTGTTTGCTTCAGGGTCACACTGCTTACTGAGGGTGCACTGCCCCATCACCAGATCATTAATGAAAACATTGAACAGACAATGCTCCTCCTCTTGCAATCCAGGGTACCAGAAAGCCTTTTTGCTACAGGAGCGTGCTGCTGGCTCATGGTCAACTCAGGGTCCACCAGGACGCCCAGGGTCTTTTCTGTCAAGGTGCTTTCCAGCTAGGCAGCCCCCAGAACACACTGTCACGTACTGCCCCTCCCCACATGCAGGATTTTGCACTTCCCCTTGCTGAAATGCATGAGGTTCCTGTCAGCCCATTTCTCCAGCCTGTCAAAGTCCCTCTGGATGTGGCAGCATGACCCCCTGGTGTAGTCACCATTCTTCCCAGTTTTGTATCATCAGTCAGTTTCTGAGGGGACACTCTGCCCCACCATCTAGGTCACTGATGAGAACAGTTAACACACTCCCTTCCGCAAAGTAGCCTATTTTAAAAAATTCAGTTGTTCAATCCTGCTTTAAGCGAGAACACTGACTATGACAGCATATGTTAATGAATTTTAGAAAACAACAAAAATATTCCAAAACCAGCATAATGACTGTAGCAAATAAAAGATATGTATTTTTCATAAATGAGCACAGAGATGTCTGTGTGGTAAGTACTTTATGATTATTAATATATCATAGTACTAGCAAGATAGTTTTAAGAAAAAGAGGGAACAAGTATCTTCCAGTACAGCAGGAAACAGCATTCAAGAAAGCTTCTCAACTGCATGCTCTCTGTGAGTCACCCTGAGTCACCCTGCCTTTGCCACTAAATACCTGGACAAGCAACGAACACAGAACTTTATGGGGCCAAACTGGAAATCAAATTTTAAGCTACTCTACTGTGATGATCTGAATTTAAAAACAAACCAGTCACCACCACATACTCCCCACCAAAATGTATTCCTCTGGTGGAAAGCTCACACCTTGACACAGTGTAGTCCTGGCTACAACACACATCAAGTATGCTTATCAATCCAGTAGCACCAGTTAGTACCATCAAATAAGTAACCATCAAATGCTCCAATGCCTGAAGCATTGATGTAACTTTAAATTTAATCATGCTACAGTTGTTGACTGCATATGAAAGCATATGAAAATGCTACAGATCATCAGGCATGCCCAGGTTTCCTCTAGTAAGCCAATGGGCATTTTAAACTTTTTTTTTTCTAGACACCTGGCTTGACTGTAATGAACAAGAGTGATAAACTTCATAATAAATTATGAACAATATATAGTGATTTGGTTACCCGGATGTTCTACTTGCATCATTCTGCTAACTTAAACCAAGGATTACTGGGAAATCTGATAGCAGGAAAATGGATAGAGCTAGATTATAAAGGCATGAAGCTTCTCCTTTAAGAGATATATCCCACACTAAACGCATTACAGCCCTCTTTGAAAACAGTGACAGTGACAATAATCATATCCCTAAATTTCATCTGTTAGAAACCAATTAATGCAAATACATCACAGGCTTACTCCACAGCCAGGAGTAAATCAGAATCCCACTTTAAACCTCTCACCTGTGTCCTAAACCAAACTGCTCTGTGCAAAAGTTGCTAAAATTGTCATTCTTCAGCCTACATACATATGACTTACAAACATCATTAACTATTTCCAAAGAAAGGAACATCATGACTGATGATAGTGGTGATAGATTTTTGTATGAAACAGCTTAGGGAAAAAAAAACAACAAACAAACAAAACAAAAACAAACAAACAAACAAAACAGCAACAAAAAAAGCCCACAACAAAACAAAAAAAAAACAACAACCACACACCAAAAAAAAAAGAAACAAACAAAAAAAAAACATAAAGGGAGAAGCTACACATTCAAGCAGAATCACATAAAGCCAAGTTAAGAGTCCTGGGATGTCAGTTTTGACTGACAATAGTACATGAAAACCAGTTTCAAAGGCCAACAACATTAGGAGCTTACTGAAGAGAAACCTAAAAATATGGTCAATCACATCTGAAGATAAGATTTCACAAAACATATTGACTTCACTGCCACCAAAAGAGAGGACTTGTTGCTACCTCCCTTCTCCATCTGCTCCTTTGTTCTACTATTGTACTCTTGTGGCTAACCTTGCACTGACTTGAACACTTTTTAAAGCACTTCATAAGCAAACTTAACTCACAAAGCAGAGAGGAAACTAATCCAGAAGAGCAGATAGTTTTCCACCATCTTAAAGAGTTAAACTGTCTTGCAGAGAGAACTAGCAAGCATAAAAGTTGTCACAAACAAAGATGCAGAACGATGCACTGGGAAGAAGGAGAAGGAATTTGTCTATCTCCATTTTGTGGTAGTAAGCTGCTATGCAAGCTTAAAACACATGTGAAACTATACACTCGGTTTGCAAGGAGAGCTAAAAAACCCTTCGCTTTTAGGAAGGAACACAACCTAAGACACAGTCAGTCAACTTTTAACTCCTTCTTGCACAAGAAGACAAAAGACAAAGTTCTTCTGCGAAAAACAGCATTCACTTTGCTGAATAACAGCCAAGGGATGGTAAGAGCATCACAGAATTCTTTCAATTCTCATTCATGACTGGTTCAATGACATTTTCACCAGAAAAGGACAAAACAACTCACAAGCATTGGGGAAGCAGTAGATGGAAAAGACACTTCCTGCACATCAGTAGTCAGGGCCAGTGAATTTGCGCTTTGCCGTATTTCACTCCTGCAGAAAGAGGATTTAGTGAGTAAGCCAGCAGGTGACTTAGTGAGTACCACTGGGGCATTTCTGTCCACCTTAGGCAGAAAAGCTCCCCTCTGTGCGCTAGGCAAAACCCTGTGATTAGTCTGAAAGACAAGTTTTAGTCCAAAAAGCCTCTGCTCTCACAGAGCAGAGACTGTCTGTATTGGAATTCTAAAAACAGGCTTATTTCACTCAAGTGCAGCTCTTGCAGAATGTGTGCAGATGCTCCACAAGCTCTCCAAGAAGCACTAATCTACAGCAGAGGAAGAGAATTTCAGCTCTCTACCCAACAGCTAAGATCCCATACCAGATGCAGACCACAGGTTTGATTTTCCTTTAATTGAAAAGTCAATAAAACCCAACACAGACCAGAATTTGACACAAAAGCTAGTTCTCCCTGATACCTCCAACGGTTATTCTCTAACATTACTATACTTGCACTCAGGAGTTGTCTCCACCACATACATAAAACAGTACCACACCGGAAAAGGCTTGTCACCACTATTTCTCTAAAACTCTATCAGTCAGCTTGCTAGGGAAAAGACACAAAACTAAGAAAAGTCTGAGTAAGTTCATTACAGTGTCTTAAAAATGCAAGCTCCAAGCAAGCCAATGCAGCAAGACGATGCACTAAGTGAAGTAGGACCTGTCCTCAGCAGAATGGAGACAGTACTGTGTGCCCAAACACACATGACAGCTGCCAGCCAAGACTGATCCAGGTTGAACAAGACACCTGAACTACCACACCTGACCACGCACCCCAAGCAGGGTTCAGCATTCCCAACAGAATAAAGTTCCTATAGTGCCCATCATTTTACTAAACACAGTCAGGAAGCAATTATTAGACCTGAAAGACTCACACCACACTGCTTTCTCTTGGCAGAAGCTCCAGACTTTAAGTCATGGGTTTTTAAGGAAGAAATAGCTTTTGCATCAGTCGGCAACTTTGCTGCTCAATGAACGCTTCACGCAAAGATCAAGAGACCCCCGCAAATCGCGCTGCATTAATGTAAAGCCGTGCTCTCCCCATTAAACCCAGCCCTCTTCCCGCGATCGCCGCAGACAGTGAATTTCCCGCCTCCTCCTGCAAAACAACACCGAAAGGAGGGACTAAAAGGAGAATATTATTAGAAAGGAAAGAAGAACCCTCCAAAAAGTGACCGAAGGCCCTGCGGGGGGTGACCGGGCAGCGGGAAC
>NW_009930772.1:0-900 GCF_000696875.1 Nestor notabilis
GACGTGGTGGAGCCCAGGCTGGCAGCAGGGGTAAGGCTCCTCTGCTGAGCGTGTTCCTTCTTCCCTGCAGATCTGCAGTGCTGCTGGTCGCCGGCCTGGCCTGGACTGTGCTGGAGACTGCGGCTGCCTCTGGTACCTTACAGGGCATGGGTGGGAGCTCTGGGGCACAGACAAAGCCAGGGGCAGCGGGGCAGGCATGGGGCAGGAAGATGGGACTGGGGGGGACCTGCTGGAGGTGGGGGCTCTGTCCTGGACTGTTCCTCCGGTCCAGCTGAGCCTTTCCTTCCTGCAGAGTGGAGCTGTGCAAAGCCTGTGGAGATTGAGCATGGGTATGTGGAGCACCTTGTCAAGTACCACTGCGACCCGTACTACGAACTGCGCGGCACTGGTGATGGTGAGGCACAGGGCCTGGCACAGCACCCAGGCAAGGAGCTTGTCCCCTGCTCCAGGGGCTGCACAGAACTGTCCCTGCCCCAGTGCTGGATAATGCAATCCTGTCCTGTCCCACCCTGGCTTCCTTGGGGTACAAGTAGCTCCCCTACTCAGCCAAGCTTGGCGGGGTACAAGTACTTTTGTGCCTCCTGGGCTGTGGGGCTTTCCTCTGTGGAAGGCAGAGGTGCTGACTTTGGTTTCCCTCCAAAGGGACATACAAGTGTGATGAGAATCACGCATGGGTGAGCCTTGGAGCTGGCAAGGAGGCGCCTGTCTGTGAGCCAGGTGAGAGCAGAGCTGCAGGGGCTGCAGGGAGCGGGGGTGGGGCGGCTGACAGTGTCTGCCTGTGCAGCTGAGGGGCTGCAGGGGCTGCTCACATGTTCAGTGCTGCTCCCTGGGGGTGCTGCCGGTGCCTGCCAGCTTCAGGGGCTCACCAGGGCCCTGCTCCGCCCCCCACCGTGTGCGCGA
>NW_009930772.1:948-1284 GCF_000696875.1 Nestor notabilis
CGGCCGCGTCGCCTGGCCGGGCCGGCTGGTGACGCGCCACAACCTCACGGTGGGGGCCACGCTCATCAGTGAGCAGTGGCTGCTGACCACGGGCAGGAATGTGTACCTGAACCACAGTGACAACGCCAAGCCAGAGGAGATCGCCCCTACGCTGCAGCTCTTCCTGGGTGGCCGGGAGCAGCCTGCCCTGGCCATTGAGCGTGTGGTGCTGCACCCCGACTACCCGAAGGCTGTGGATCTGGCCCTGCTGAAGCTCAAGGAAAAGGTGCTCCTTGGAGAGGAGATAATGCCCATCTGCCTGCCCCAGAAGGACTATGTGCAGCCGGGGCGGGTGGG
>NW_009930772.1:1371-1618 GCF_000696875.1 Nestor notabilis
GGGCGGAACGCGACCTCCTGGGTGCAGCCCATCCTCAGCAATGACACCTTCTGCGTGGGCATGAGCGAGCTGCGGGAGGACACGTGCTATGGGGATGCTGGCGGCGCCTTTGCTGTGCAGGACCCCGACGACGACACGTGGTATGCGGCCGGTATCCTCAGCTATGACAAGACCTGCACGGCCTCCAAGTACAGTGTATACGTGGATGTGCAGCACGTCCTGGCCTGGATCAAGGACACAGTGGCGG
>NW_009930773.1:0-2520 GCF_000696875.1 Nestor notabilis
GCTCCCACTGTCCTGCTCAGGCTCCAAGGTCACCTTCCTCCTCCCCTCCTCTGGTGCTGTGCCACATGGCTCTGGGCCATGCTGGCCTGTCCCACCAGGAACAGAACTGTGGGGCTGGGGGTCGGGCAGGACGTCCTGTCCCACTGTGCCAGGCTCCAGCTGCACTCCTTCCTTGAGGCCGATGCTGGTGTGTCCCGGGGTCTTTCCTCCTGGCAGAAAGGAGCAGGGGGGCACCCGCATAAAGCCTGCTGCCCACGGGGTAGCACGATGGGGTGGCCACGCTGGGCAGCTCCACCTCTGAGCCTGCAGGACCATGGGCTTTGCATGGCTCCATGCTTGGGAGCCCAGGCCTCCAGGGTGGCGAGGCCACAGGCTCTGCAGGGGCAAACGCTGCAGAGCACCGAGCTCACCCCTGAGTGAGCCCCTCATCCAGAGCCAAATCGTGGCCCAGTTCCCATGCTGCCAGCCAAGGAAACCCACGCTGGGATGTGGCACACAGACCACAGACCTGCTACTGCACCAGCCACAGCACCCAGACAAGGGGCTCCCTCACCCACTGAGCTCCCAGCAGAGCCGCTCCAGGGGGACTGAGGGATTGATGGATGCTGCACGGTGTGAGTTCATCACCTACCTGTCTCCAAGGCTTGCCGGTTTATCTCAGCCACCCAGTCACGCAGCGCCAGTTCCAAGGCTTCCTGTGGGGTATAGCTCCCATCCTGCAGGCTTTGGCTGTCCTCCTGTGCTGCCACAGGCTCCATCCCTAAGGAACTGGAGCTCATCAATCTGGGCAGCTCCACTCTTTGCCTGGCAGAGCTACCCCATGGCACACTGAGGGCAGGCAGCCCCCTGCAATGAGATGCCCCCAGGTGGATCCCGAGCCCTGGCATGTGCCCAGCCAGGTGAGCACCTCACCCAGGCTGCCATGCAGGATAGCCTGCAGGACCATGGCAGAGACGCGCGGCTGTGCCCTGGCTGTGCCCAGGCTGTACGAGCTCACTGCCTGTACCGGGACCCCGCGTTCAGAGCTGCCTGGGCTGCTGGGACCAGGTACCTGCTTGGTCAGGGTGGGCACAGCTCCCCAGCTCGCTCTGAAACCAGCTGCCCAGTGTGTGTATAGGGATGAAGTTGGCCTGGAGCTCGCAGTTGGGGTTGAGGAGCAGTCCATGGAGCCTGGCCATGAGGCCAGGGGCACGTCCCGTGTAGGGGCCCAGGAAGACGCGTCTGCAGTCATAGTCGTTGGCATACAGGTTGTCCCAGATGGTGGGCGGGCGCTGCAGGACACCCTCCACCTCCTCCAGCAGTGCAGCCGAGAGCTCCTGAGACACCACCTTGGGACCTGGAGCAGCACAGCACAGGCACACGTGGGGCACAGGCCATCGTGCACACTCATGGCAGGGACACGCACACATCTGGGTGCTGAGCAGGGGGATGAGAGCTGAGTCATCCCACCTCACCCTCTGCAGCCAGGAGACCCACAGTCCGACCCACTGCCTGCCCGGCTGGGGCTGTGCACCGCGGAGCTGGAAGGCTCCATGATGGGGCTGTTTGCTGCTGCCTCTCCCTGCAGGGAGCCCATGGCTGCAGGGTTTGCAGACCGTGGCTCTCACTGAGAAGCTGCGCAGGGCCATAGATCCCACATTGCTGGGTCGGGTGCTCACCGGTCCAGATGACACCGATCCCTGGGAGCAGCTCCCGGCCAATGGTCAGCAGGTAGCAGGACTGCCCGGGGCTGGGAGAGCAGAGAGAGCTGCAGTACTCTGGGGAGAGAGGACAGAGCATCCCCCGAGGGGCTGAAACCAGGAGAGGAGGAGCTGCCTGGGATCAGCAGCAGGGGCTGGGTTGATGTGCAGTGCAGGGGATGCCACATCCGCGGGTGCTGAAGCACCAGCCTGTCTGCAGCCTCGTCCTGCCTTAGTCCTGGATCTCCAGGGCTCCCTCAGGAGCATGAGGGGTGAGGGGTGAGCTGTGGGAGCTGTCAAGGCAGTCAGGTCTTAGCACACACGGGTGCTGGGTGCAGGCAGACAAAGGGCACCCTGCTCTGTGTCGGGGTGCTGTGGCTGACAGAGCAGCAGGGGCTGCAGGTGGTACCTGTAGGGCAGAAGAGGAAGATGGGGGGCTGGCCCAGCTCCTGGTACACCTCGTTGGCCACAGAGGTCTGAGCGTGTGCCAGGGAGGGGAAGGCATCTCTGTCAGCTTGACACATGCAGGGGTCGATGTCGTCAAATAGCAGCGCGAAGGACCGGCACCCCATGGCAGCCACCTGCAGGCACGGGCATGGACATGGGCTGCTGTAGAACCCCTGTGCTGCAGAGGAAAGGAGGCAGCAAGCCCCCAACAACTCCTTGCACCCATGAGGACAGTGAGGTCTGGGGTGCCTGGGGGGACGGGGCGGGCAGAGCCACCATGCCATGGAGCAAACCCCCTCCACCAGCACCTTTTTACCTTCCTGGGGACCAGGGCTCAGCACTAGCCTGCACTGGCCACCAGTGCTGCCCAGCCAGCTCTGGGCCCTCTGCTGCC
>NW_009930773.1:2571-3206 GCF_000696875.1 Nestor notabilis
GAAGAGCGTGCCTGCCACAGGCCCCCCCAGCCCTGCTCCCTGTGCAGCAGCAGCAGGGGTTAACAGCCCCACGTGGGCACTGTGCCCCTCACCTGAGAGCAGTGGGATGAAGGAATGGCCCACGGTACCTGCCTGAGTTTTTGGTGCAGCAGGAGCCTATCCCCAGCACTTGAAAACACCATGTCGTGGCCAGCAGAGATGGCGAAAACAAACTCCACACCTTGCTCTTGGGCAGCCTCGATGAGAGAACGCATGTGGGCTGGGGACAGAGCGGGCTGTGAGCGCTGGGAGGCGAGGGGTGGGGGGAAAGGGAACCACAGTGACCCAAAAGGAAGGAGTTCAGGGCAGCAGGAGACAGGGGAGCATCCAGAGGGGCGGGGCCCAGGAGTGACAGTCCCATCCCTTGGGACACAGAGGACTTTTCGCAAGGATCTGGGCTCTGGTGTGTTTGAGCATATTGGGAGCTCCCTGTGCTGAGGGGCTCCAAGGGATTCCTGATGGGCAGGGGTACCTGGTACCGCGCAGGATCTGGGGGTCCCCTCGCACTAGGGCTCCCTGCAATGGTAACACCAGCCTGGCCCCGGCTGAGCTGCAGACCGCGCTTCCTCCGGGAGGAGCCGGGACGCCAGCAGCAC
>NW_009930773.1:3253-9143 GCF_000696875.1 Nestor notabilis
GGCCCCTGTTGGGGCTCCCGCCAGCCCAGCCGGTGCTTCAGCTCATCCTTGGGCGCGTACATGTAGCAGTTCAGCCCCCAGCGCCTCAGCCTGAGCAGCAAGGACAGGGGTCACCAAGAGCTGCTCCGCACACGGTGCCCTCTCCTTCCCCGGAGCTGCACCGTGTCCTGCAGGCTCGCACGCAGTCCCCGCCCGCAGGGTCACAGCAGTGCCCGGCTCCGGGAGCCCTGCTGGCGCGCATTGGCATCAAGAGACATAAACCAGTGCTCCCGATGCTAAGGCCAACCACTAGTGTTGTTTAGGGACCTCCAGATGAGAAAGTCTCGGGGACCAGCAGGAGGCAGCATCTCCCGGGAGACGGGTGAACAACCTTGCTGTGGAAAAGGTGGGTGGGAGGGACCAGCTTAACCTAAACAGCCTGTTTCAACCGCTCCACAAAGTCCTGTGGGGATAACAAGTTCAAGGAATGGAGGAGGGTGAGTGGCCAGAGCAGCCTCCGGGGCAGGAAGGGAGGATCCTTGTGGAACACTGAGGAGAGCAGCTCGTGGTCTGCTGCTCCGCACAGCCCCAGCCCTACGGTCCTGCTGTGGGGCTCCATCGGGACAAACCACCCCTGCAGTTTGCAGCAGCTCTTCCAGGGTTTGTGTTGCTGCCCCAGAGCTGGATCAGGACTGCAGTGGGGGTCTCACCAGAGCACAGCAGAGGGGGAGAATCCCCTCCCTTGACCTGTTGCTCACACTCTGGGGATGCAGCCCAGCGCACGGGGGGAGAGAATCTCCTCCCTTGACCTGCTGCTCTCGCTCTCGGAGTGCACCCAGCACACAGGGGGTTTCTGGGCTCAAGTGCACACTGAAGCCAGGTCATGGGGAGCTTCTCCTCACCCAACATCCCAAATCCTTCCCCCCAGGGCTGCTCCCAACCCCTTCATCCCCAAGCCTGTTTGATATGGGAATTGACCTGGCTTTGCACTTGACCTTGTTGAACTTCATGAGATTTTCATGGTCCCACCTTTCCAGCCTGTCCAGGTCCCTCTGGATCCCATCCCCTCCCTCCAGGCAGTAACTGCACCTCTCAGCTTGGTGACCTCTGAAAACTCGCTCAGGGTGCTTGATCCCACTACATTAATGATGAAGGTATTAAATAGCATTGGACCCAGTATGGACCCCTACGGGACACCACTTGTTACTGGTCCCAGGACAGCTCCAGCTCCCGCGCTTCAGCCCCACACAAACCCTGCAGCTCCCCACAGGGACCAGCAGGAAACGCCCCATCCCAGCGTGCTGCCTGTGCCACCACCAGGGCAGTACCCTGCAGTGACCAGAGCACTGCCTGGGCTGTGACCATGGTGCTGCCCATGCTGGATGCTCTACAGGAGGCTCTGCAGGGCCCCAGCTCATCAGTGGCAGGTCCTGTCAGTTCAGCTTGTCCCACTGATGGCCAGGGCATGGGCACCAGTTGCTAGCAAAGGGCTTTTTCTCTCCTGTACAGATCAATTCCCATCCCAAGGGGATTCTCACGACCAGATAGTGATGGATGCTGCTCACATCCTCTCATCACAGGGATGCATGGTGACATACAGACACATGTGGGGACTCACAGGGACACAAGGGCCACTTCCAGCCAGGCAGGAATAGCAGCATCATGATAAAGTGATGGAGTCACAGTGGAGTGATGTGGGTTTGCTGTGCCCTGTTTCCACAGTGATGAGCCTGGCTCCAGGATGGTGGCCCTGGGCAGGGGGAGCTGCTCACTTGCTGCTGGTGGCAGTGGTCACACAGCGCATCCTGCAGCCAGGCACCCACATGGGCTGTTGCCACATTGCACTGCCCGGGCCCACACAACTCAGAGATGAGGAGATGGGTGCTCGTCCTGCCAGGTCAGCACTCGAGGTGGGCTTCCAGCCCCCTGAACACCCCATGTTCACCCTCATACAGCTCCTGCCCCAGCCGACCCGCACCATGCACAGCAGTGCAGAGCAGCTTTGCTGGTGCCTCCCAAAGCACGTTCCTGCTCCTCTCCAAACCCTTCCTGGCTGCCATTGCTCCTCCCGTGAGCCCGACCCTGCCCCACTGACAGCTCCCGGTGGGTCTGCACCCTCACTGCAGCACCTGGCCAGCTGTGGGTGCCAGCATACGGGGGCTAGTGCCCACCCAGCCCCACCCAGGCCCCAGATCCTCTTCCCTTGGGGTGTCCAGGCCCCAGCCAGGCACATCTGGCTGCAGCTGGGCTGCGGCAGAGCCCCAGCACCATCTGCCGGCAGCATAGCCATGTGTGCCCGGCTGTCCCTGTGCTGTCCACCTGTGCTGTCCATCCATCCACAGCCTCTACAGCCAGCCCAGGGCCGGGGAGCTTTTCCCTGGGCTGGATCTAGGGGTGCCGGAGTGCTGGGATGGGGTGGGATGGGATGGGGTCAGTGCAGGACCTGCCCTGGGAGAAGCGTAAGCCCCTTCACCAACATTGCCCCAGTGTCCCAAAGGCAGGTCAGCCCCAGGAGCCTCCCGCCAGCATGATTTCCTTCACTGCTCCTGCCTCCACAGCGCTCTGCTTCCACCTTGTCCCTCTGCCACAGGCTAGTACCTTCAGAGAGGAAAATTCAGGGTACTTGCCATTCAAAGAGGAGTTCCCTCTGCTCCATAGACCATGGTCTCCCGTAGAAACCTGTAAAGGGTGGGGGTGGGGTGGGGAGAGGGAAAATGCAGTTATCAGTAACTGCCTTAAAACAGCCTCTCTCTGTACTATCCCCGAGTGGCTGCTCTTAAATACAGAGATCACCCAGTTGTTCACCTCTGAGCACTTCAAACATCTGTTATCCAGCTATGATTTTGCTGGGCATTGTTACTCAAGCAAGTGGGTATAATGCCTGTGCTTCCACCCTTCCCAGGAGGCAGCTGGGAAGGATTGCACAGGGTAGCACTTAACCCATGAGCGGGAATTTGCACAGTAAAAGCCGAGCCTAGAGGAGACGGCTGTGGGCTGGCTCAGGATTGGGGTGCACTGGAGCAGAGCTGCAGTGCAGTCACCCCAGAGGTTTTTGCCTGCAGATTTTCTTCTTTACAGAGACCAGCTCTGCCAGCCTCTGCATCTCACTGTGTCTGTGCGACGCTGGGTCAAGCAGAGCATCACCACTCCTGCATGTGCTGTAGGAGCTGCTCGCTCTGTCTTTAACTGCCACACAACTCAAACTGCAGCAGAACCACACTGACGCAGCTCCCCTAAAGCCTGGGTGCACCCAGGACCCTGCACTGCAGCAGGGCAGGGCGCTGGGGCAGTTCCCAGCCTACGGCAAAGCTGCTCAGCTCAGGAGCACACAAACAGCCTGTGGAGCTGCCCACAGGGGCTGGGGCTGGGACTGGGACTGCACAAGATGGTTCAGACACCTTGTCTGTCCCCCACCATCCCCATAAGATTGCACAGAGACAGCCCAGAGAGGGAAAACACACTGAGGAGCAACCACACCAGCTGGTTGCTGGTCTCTGCTAGCAAAGACACTTGGCAGAGAGCACCCAGGCTGGCCCAAAGGACACTGCCCTTAGAAGGTTCACATCAACCAAACCACATGCAGGAAATACAGATCTGGAGTCAATAAATTCTCAAGTGTTTCTTAAGATTTCCACTTGTGCTGCTGCAGGCTTTATCTGGCTGCTGGGCACCAGTGTCTGACCCAAACTGCAGCACCACAGCAGCGGATGGGCTGCCCTGTGCTCTGCATGGCAAGGAACTGTCTGTGGCTGGACATAGTGAGCAAGGGCACTGCTGGACACACAGCACCCACTCCCCTCTTGGGAATGCTTTTGAGGAAGGACCCTTCCTATTTCTGCATGAAGGAAGACCTGGGAGGTACAGAGAAGAGCCAGTGGAAAGCAAGCCAGTTCACCTGGGGACAGTGGAAGGACAGGCAGGTAAGTAGGTTTGAAAGAGGCAGATTTGACAGCTTCAACAAGAGGAGGTTAAGGGGAACCTGTAAGTGGCCCAGAACAGACCTGAACTTCAGCAAGAGAAGAATCTTCCGTCATGTTAAGTCTCTGCAAGATCTGGCAGCTGCACTGTGAAGTCTCACAGAAAACACCCCTCGAAAAGTGATGGCAATGAACCATCAAGGCAGCTTCCCAGTTTTGGATGGGCAGCTTCTAAATCCATCAGTACATTTTCTGAGAAGAGCAGTTCCTTGGGGGAGCAAATGCATTCCCTGGACTGAGCGGCACACAAGGGCACATCACAATGACTCTGCTGGTCTGGGAGAAAGGTCCAGCTCCCAGCATCTGACATGAGGCAGCATTCCCCAGAAAACATCCCATTTCCCCGAGGTTCCTGAGTGCATTGGGGTGGGTCAGCCTGTGAGGGGACCTCCATGCCCTACTGCCTTTGGCAGAAGCCCACGCTGCAGCCCCCAACAACAACCTTGGCCAGTGCTGTGGTCGGTGGTGCCACAGCATGCACTGAACATTATCACCTTTGCAGAGAGATCTACCTGGGTGAACACCTACACGGTGATCCCATCACCTCACCACCCACCCCTCTGTGCACAGGGCCAAACCTGTGGCCACTGACAGATCGCAGCAAACATTTCATCAATACCAAAAAGGTATTTCCATGATAAATAGATTTTCCACTTCCCAATCCATAGAAACTCCTACTCGGCTCACAGATGCCCCAGGAGTCTCTGTACAGCACCTGCTTACACGTGCCTCGCTCACACTTGGCTGTGACCTGGCACAAGTTGCACATACGCTGCTCACCCCAACATGTGTCCTGCCAGCAGCAGCTCTGCGGAAATGCCATCCCAGTGCATTCTGCTCAGAAAAGTGCCCTAAGTTGTACCAGCAGAATCTGTTTGTTCCCGTGACTACATCTCCAGAGGGATGATGTTAGTGCTCTGCTTTGCCAAAGACAGCTGAGCTCTGCTGGGTGGTGGTGTGCATTGGGACCTCGGCTCTCCCTTGGCCCAGGTCGCTACAACCCATCAGTACCATTACTTGCCAAACTCTGTGATGTCCCTCAGCACTTTCTGCACAACCATTGGCAAATTCCTGATGAACACATTGGGAAACAGAGACTCAACCATTCCCCAGCCCTGCTACTGAACCGGGTGCAGGTCACCCAGAGGCATCAGTCTCTTCTCTGGCTGCTGCTCCCCATGTCCACGTGCCAGAAGGGAGCAGGGGTCTCTGTGTAGAACTCATCACTCCTGGCCTGCCTTTGATCCTGCTGCAGCTGCCCCTGCCTGGGCCTGTGGTACCGGGATAGGGATGCCTTTCCCTCCTCACTCTCCAGGGACCTCCTCCTCCTGGAGCAGCTCTGCTGGCAGCACGTGTCCTTCTCTTTCCCAGGTCAGCTTTCTATGTCAATGGTTCTTGTCTGACTCATATTTCTTTTTACTATCAACTTCCCCATCCCTGCACTTTCTACTTATTTTGTGTTTATTTGTGTGGTGCTTTTGGTTCCTCCCAGACCAGGCAGTGGCTTCAGTGGGGCGCTGTGCTGCCAGGGAAAGCAGAGATGCTTTTGCCCAGTAGGTGCCAGGCCTGGGCCCAGAGCTGCTGCAGAAACAGGTATTGGGCACTGGGGAGCAGAAGGACGGGGCTGAACCACACGAAGAGCCGAGGCTTTTCCTGGCCAGCCCTGGGCACGGCCCAAGCAGCGCTGCCCTGCGGGCAGGGAGGCAGGAGGGGCTCACACGAGCATGCTGCTCCCGTGCACTGAGGGCAGAGAAAAACCCACCGCAGGGAGCTGGGGACAGAGCCGTGAGTTCCCATCGCAGGGCGATGCGGGTCGGCTGTGCGGGGCTGGCTGCGGGGTGCAGCACTGCTCTGGGAAGAGCCGGGGATGCTGGTCCCGCACCCCGAGGCAGAGACCGCGTGCTGTGCAGGAGCTCCCTGCCTCCCTGCGAGAC